>NW_027275411.1:0-59553 GCF_030028105.1 Mobula birostris
GGCTGGTTGTCAGAATCTCAGGTGGAGATCAGAGGGTGTACAGCAGAGAGATATACCGGCTGGTCGAGTGAATCTCAGGTGGAGATTGGAGGGTTTACAGGAGAGAGGTATACCGGCTGCTGAGTGAATCTCAGGTGGAGATGAGACTGTGTACAGGAGAGAGATATACCAGCTGATTGTCAGAATCTCAGGTGGAGATGAGAGGATGTACAGGAGAGAGATATAGCGGCTGGTTGAGTGAATCTCAGGTGGAGATGAGAGGGTGTACAGGGGAAAGATATACCGGCTGCTTGAGTGAATCTCAGATGGAGATGAGAGGGTGTACAGGAGGGAGATATACCGGCTGCTTGAATGAATCTCAGGTGGAGATAAGAGGGTGTACAGGAGAGAGATATACCGTCTGCTTAAGTGAATCTCAGGTGGAGATGAGAGGGCGTACAGGAGGGAAATATACCGGCTGCTTGAGTGAATCTCAGGTGGAGATGAGAGGGCGTACAGGAGAGAGATATACTGGCTGGTTGTCAGAATCGCAGGGGGAGATGACAGGGTGGACAGGAGAGAGATATTACGGCTCGTAGAGTGAATCTCAGAAGGAGATTAGAGGGTGTACAGGACAGAGATATACCGGCTGGTTGAGTGAATCTCAGGTGGAGATGAGAGTGTGTAGAGGAGTGAGATATACCGGCTGGTCGAGTGAATCTCAGGTGGAGATGAGAGGGTGTACAGGAGACAGATATACCGGCTGGTCGAGTGAATCTCAGGTGGAGATGAGAGGGTGTACAGGAGAGAGAAATACCGGCTGGTCGAGTGATTCTCAGGTGGAGATGAGAAGACGTACAGGAGAGAGATATACCGGCTGCTTGAGTGAATCTCAGGTTAAGATGAGAGGGCCTATAGGAGAGAGATATACCGGCTGGTCGAGTGAACCTCAGGTGGAGATCAGAGGGCGCAAAGGAGAGAAATATACCGGCTGGTCGAGTGAATCTCAGGTGGAGATGAGAGGGCGGACAGGCGAGAGATATATCGGCTTGTCGAGTGAATCTCAGGTGGAGATGAAACGGCGTACAGGAGAGAGATATACCGGATGCCTGAGTGAATCTCAGGCGGAGATCAGAGGGCGTACTGGAGAGAGATATACTGGCAGGTTGAGAGAAACTCTGGTGGAGATGAGAGGGCGTATAGTCGAGAGATATACCGGCTGCTTGAGTGAATCTCAGGTGGAGATGAGAGGGTGTACATGACAGCGATATACCGGCTGGTTGTCAGAATGTCAGGTGGAGATGACAGGATGTACAGCAGAGAGATATTACGGCTGGTCGAGTGAATCTCAGGTGGAGATGAGAGGGTGTACAGGAGAGAGATATACCGGCTTGTCGAGCGAATCTCACGTGGAGATGAGAGGGTATACAGCAGAGAGATATACCGGCTGGTCGAGTGAATCTCAGGTGGATATGAGAGGGCGTACAGGAGAGAGATATACCGGCTGCTTGAGTGAATCCCAGGTGGAGATGAGAGGGCGTACAGGAGAGAGATATACCGGCTGGTCGAGTGAATCTCAGGTGGAGATTGGAGGGTGTACAGGAGAGAGATATACCGGCTGCTGAGTGAATCTCAGGTGGAGATGAGACTGTGTACAGGAGAGAGATATACCGGCTGCTTGAGTGAATCACAGGTGGAGATGCAGGTCGTACAGGAGAGAGATATACCATCTCCTTGAGTGAATCTCAGGTGGAGATGAGACTGTGTACAGGAGAGAGATATACCGGCTGGTCGAGTGAATCTCAGGTGGAGATGAGAGGGTGTACAGGAGAGAGATATACCGGCTGCTTGCGTGAATCCCAGGTGGAGATTATAGGGTGTGCAGTAGAGAGATACAACGGCTGGTTTTCAGAATCACAGGTGGAGATGAGAGGGTGTACAGGAGAGAGATATACCGGCTTGTGGAGCGAATCTCACGTGGAGATGAGAGGGTGTACAGCAGAGAGATATACCGACTGGTCGAGTGAATCTCAGGTGGAGATGAGAGGGCGTACAGGAGAGAGATATACCGGCTGCTTGAGTGAATCTCAGGTGGAGATGAGAGGGCGTACAGGACAGAGATATACCGGCTTGTTGACTGAAACTCAGGTGGAGATGAGAGGGCGTACAGGCGAGAGATATACCGGCTGGTCGAGTGAATCTCAGGTGGAGATTGGAGGGTGTACAGGAGAGAGATATACCGGCTGCTGAGTGAATCTCAGGAGGAGATGAGACTGTGTACAGGAGAGAGATATACCGGCTGCATGAGTGAATCAGAGGCGGAGATGAGAGTGTGTACAGGAGAGATATATATCAGCTGCTTTAGTGAATCTCAGGTGGAGATGAGAGGGTGTACAGGAGAGAGATATACCGGCTGCTTGAGTGAATCTCAGGTGGAGACGACAGGTCGTACAGGAGGGAGATATATCGGCTGGTCGAGTGGATCTCAGGTGGAGATGACAGGACGCACAGGAGAGAGATATATCGGCAGCTTGAGTGAATCTCAGGTGGAGATGAGAGGGCGTACAGGAGAGAGATATATACCGGCTGCTGAGTGAATCTCAGGAGGAGATGAGACTGTGTAAAGGAGAGAGATATACCGGCTGGTTGTCAGAATCTCAGGTGGAGATCAGAGGGTGTACAGCAGAGAGATATACCGGCTGGTCGAGTGAATCTCAGGTGGAGATTGGAGGGTTTACAGGAGAGAGGTATACCGGCTGCTGAGTGAATCTCAGGTGGAGATGAGACTGTGTACAGGAGAGAGATATACCAGCTGATTGTCAGAATCTCAGGTGGAGATGAGAGGATGTACAGGAGAGAGATATAGCGGCTGGTTGAGTGAATCTCAGGTGGAGATGAGAGGGTGTACAGGGGAAAGATATACCGGCTGCTTGAGTGAATCTCAGATGGAGATGAGAGGGTGTACAGGAGGGAGATATACCGGCTGCTTGAATGAATCTCAGGTGGAGATAAGAGGGTGTACAGGAGAGAGATATACCGTCTGCTTAAGTGAATCTCAGGTGGAGATGAGAGGGCGTACAGGAGGGAAATATACCGGCTGCTTGAGTGAATCTCAGGTGGAGATGAGAGGGCGTACAGGAGAGAGATATACTGGCTGGTTGTCAGAATCGCAGGGGGAGATGACAGGGTGGACAGGAGAGAGATATTACGGCTCGTAGAGTGAATCTCAGAAGGAGATTAGAGGGTGTACAGGACAGAGATATACCGGCTGGTTGAGTGAATCTCAGGTGGAGATGAGAGTGTGTAGAGGAGTGAGATATACCGGCTGGTCGAGTGAATCTCAGGTGGAGATGAGAGGGTGTACAGGAGACAGATATACCGGCTGGTCGAGTGAATCTCAGGTGGAGATGAGAGGGTGTACAGGAGAGAGAAATACCGGCTGGTCGAGTGATTCTCAGGTGGAGATGAGAAGACGTACAGGAGAGAGATATACCGGCTGCTTGAGTGAATCTCAGGTTAAGATGAGAGGGCCTATAGGAGAGAGATATACCGGCTGGTCGAGTGAACCTCAGGTGGAGATCAGAGGGCGCAAAGGAGAGAAATATACCGGCTGGTCGAGTGAATCTCAGGTGGAGATGAGAGGGCGGACAGGCGAGAGATATATCGGCTTGTCGAGTGAATCTCAGGTGGAGATGAAACGGCGTACAGGAGAGAGATATACCGGATGCCTGAGTGAATCTCAGGCGGAGATCAGAGGGCGTACTGGAGAGAGATATACTGGCAGGTTGAGAGAAACTCTGGTGGAGATGAGAGGGCGTATAGTCGAGAGATATACCGGCTGGTCGAGTGAATCTCAGGTGGAGATGAGAGGGTGTAGATGACAGCGATATACCGGCTGGTTCTCAGAATGTCAGGTGGAGATGACAGGATTTACAGCAGAGAGATATTTCGGCTGGTCGAGTGAATCTCAGGTGGAGATGAGAGGGTGTACAGGAGAGAGATTTTCCGGCTTGTCGAGCGAATCTCACGTGGAGATGAGAGGGTGTACAGCAGAGAGATATACCGGCTGGTCGAGTGAATCTCAGGTGGAGATGAGAGGGCGTACAGGAGAGACATATACCGGCTGCTTGAGTGAATCTCCGGTGGAGATGAGAAGGCGTACAGGAGAGAGATATACCGGCTGGTTGACTGAAACTCAGGTGGAGATGAGAGGGCGTACAGGGGAAAGATATACCGGCTGGTCGAGTGAATCTCAGGTGGAGATTGGAGGGTGTACAGGAGAGAGATATACCGGCTGCTGAGTGAATCTCAGGTGGAGATGAGACTGTGTACAGGAGAGAGATAGACCGGCTGCTTGAGTGAATCACAGGTGGAGATGACAGGGCGTACAGGAGAGAGATATACCGTCTGCTTGAGTGAATCTCAGGTGGAGATGAGACTGTGTACAGGAGAGAGATATACCGGCTGGTCGAGTGAATCTCAGGTGGAGATGAGAGGGTGTACAGGAGAGAGATATACCGGCAGCTTGAGTGAATCTCAGGTGGAGATTATAGGGTGTGCAGTAGAGAGATATAACGGCTGGTTTTCAGAATCTCAGGTGGAGATGAGAGGGTGTACAGGAGAGAGATATACCGGCTGATTGAGTGAATCTCAGGTGGAGATGAGAGGATGTACAGGAGAGAGATATACCGGCTGCATGAGTGAATC
Organism: Mobula birostris; assembly: GCF_030028105.1. Taxonomy (NCBI): domain Eukaryota; kingdom Metazoa; phylum Chordata; class Chondrichthyes; order Myliobatiformes; family Myliobatidae; genus Mobula; species Mobula birostris. The sequence continues at coordinate 4,687 of NW_027275411.1, forward strand.
AGAGGCGGAGATGAGAGTGTGTACAGGAGAGATATATATCAACTGCTTTAGTGAATCTCAGGTGCAGATGAGAGGGTGTACAGGAGAGAGATATACCGGCTGCTTGAGTGAATCTCAGGCGGAGACGACAGGTCGTACAGGAGGGAGATATATCGGCTGGTCGAGTGGATCTCAGGTGGAGATGAGAGGGCGTACAGGAGAGAGGTATACCGGCTGCTTGAGTGAATCTCAGGTGGAGATCAGAGGGCGTACAGGAGAAAAATATACCGGCTGGTCGAGTGAATGTCAGGTTGGAGATGAGAGGGTGTACATGACAGCGATATACCGGCTGGTTGTCAGAATGTCAGGTGGAGATGACAGGATGTACAGCAGAGAGATATTACGGCTGGTCGAGTGAATCTCAGGTGGAGATGAGAGGGTGTACAGGAGAGAGATATACCGGCTTGTCGAGCGAATCTCACGTGGAGATGAGAGGGTATACAGCAGAGAGATATACCGGCTGGTCGAGTGAATCTCAGGTGGATATGAGAGGGCGTACAGGAGAGAGATATACCGGCTGCTTGAGTGAATCTCAGGTGGAGATGAGAGGGCGTACAGGAGAGAGATATACCGGCTGGTCGAGTGAATCTCAGGTGTAGATTGGAGGGTGTACAGGAGAGAGATATACCGGCTGCTGAGTGAATCTCAGGTGGAGATGAGACTGTGTACAGGAGAGAGATATACCGGCTGCTTGAGTGAATCACAGGTGGAGATGACAGGTCGTACAGGAGAGAGATATACCATCTGCTTGAGTGAATCTCAGGTGGAGATGAGACTGTGTACAGGAGAGAGATATACCGGCTGGTCGAGTGAATCTCAGGTGGAGATGAGAGGGTGTACAGGAGAGAGATATACCGGCTGCTTGCGTGAATCCCAGGTGGAGATTATAGGGTGTGCAGTAGAGAGATATAACGGCTAGTTTTCAGAATCACAGGTGGAGATGAGAGGGTGTACAGGAGAGAGATATACCGGCTGCATGAGTGAATCAGAGGCGGAGATGAGAGTGTGTACAGGAGAGATATATATCAGCTGCTTTAGTGAATCTCAGGTGGAGATGAGAGGGTGTACAGGAGAGAGATATACCAGCTGCTTGAGTGAATCTCAGGTGGAGACGACAGGTCGTACAGGAGGGAGATATATCGGCTGGTCGAGTGGATCTCAGGTGGAGATGAGAGGGCGTACAGGAGAGAGGTATACCGGCTGCTGGAGTGAATCTCAGGTGGAGATCAGAGGGCGTACAGGAGAAAAATATACCGGCTGGTCGAGTGAATCTCAGGTTGGAGATGAGAGGGTGTACATGACAGCGATATACCGGCTGGTTCTCAGAATGTCAGGTGGAGATGACAGGATTTACAGCAGAGAGATATTTCGGCTGGTCGAGTGAATCTCAGGTGGAGATGAGAGGGTGTACAGGAGAGAGATTTTCCGGCTTGTCGAGCGAATCTCACGTGGAGATGAGAGGGTGTACAGCAGAGAGATATACCGGCTGGTCGAGTGAATCTCAGGTGGAGATGAGAGGGCGTACAGGAGAGAGATATACCGGCTGCTTGAGTGAATCTCCGGTGGAGATGAGAAGGCGTACAGGAGAGAGATATACCGGCTGCTTGAGTGAATCACAGGTGGAGATGACAGGGCGTACAGGAGAGAGATATACCGTCTGCTTGAGTGAATCTCAGGTGGAGATGAGACTGTGTACAGGAGAGAGATATACCGGCTGGTCGAGTGAATCTCAGGTGGAGATGAGAGGGTGTACAGGAGAGAGATATACCGGCTGCTTGAGTGAATCTCAGGTGGAGATTATAGGGTGTGCAGTAGAGAGATATAACGGCTGGTTTTCAGAATCTCAGGTGGAGATGAGAGGGTGTACAGGAGAGAGATATACCGGCTGCTTGAGTGAATCTCAGGTGGAGATGAGAGGATGTACAGGAGAGAGATATACCGGCTGCATGAGTGAATCAGAGGCGGAGATGAGAGTGTGTACAGGAGAGATATATATCAGCTGCTTTAGTGAATCTCAGGTGCAGATGAGAGGGTGTACAGGAGAGAGATATACCGGCTGCTTGAGTGAATCTCAGGCGGAGACGACAGGTCGTACAGGAGGGAGATATATCGGCTGGTCGAGTGGATCTCAGGTGGAGATGAGAGGGCGTACAGGAGAGAGGTATACCGGCTGCTTGAGTGAATCTCAGGTGGAGATGAGAGGGTGTACATGACAGCGATATACCGGCTGGTTGTCAGAATGTCAGGTGGAGATGACAGGATGTACAGCAGAGAGATATTACGGCTGGTCGAGTGAATCTCAGGTGGAGATGAGAGGGTGTACAGGAGAGAGATATACCGGCTTGTCGAGCGAATCTCACGTGGAGATGAGAGGGTATACAGCAGAGAGATATACCGGCTGGTCGAGTGAATCTCAGGTGGATATGAGAGGGCGTACAGGAGAGAGATATACCGGCTGCTTGAGTGAATCCCAGGTGGAGATGAGAGGGCGTACAGGAGAGAGATATACCGGCTGGTCGAGTGAATCTCAGGTGGAGATTGGAGGGTGTACAGGAGAGAGATATACCGGCTGCTGAGTGAATCTCAGGTGGAGATGAGACTGTGTACAGGAGAGAGATATACCGGCTGCTTGAGTGAATCACAGGTGGAGATGACAGGTCGTACAGGAGAGAGATATACCATCTCCTTGAGTGAATCTCAGGTGGAGATGAGACTGTGTACAGGAGAGAGATATACCGGCTGGTCGAGTGAATCTCAGGTGGAAATGAGAGGGTGTACAGGAGAGAGATATACCGGCTGCTTGCGTGAATCCCAGGTGGAGATTATAGGGTGTGCAGTAGAGAGATATGACGGCTGGTTTTCAGAATCACAGGTGGAGATGAGAGGGTGTACAGGAGAGAGATATACCGGCTTGTGGAGCGAATCTCACGTGGAGATGAGAGGGTGTACAGCAGAGAGATATACCGACTGGTCGAGTGAATCTCAGGTGGAGATGAGAGTGCGTACAGGAGAGAGATATACCGGCTGCTTGAGTGAATCTCAGGTGGAGATGAGAGGGCGTACAGGACAGAGATATACCGGCTTGTTGACTGAAACTCAGGTGGAGATGAGAGGGCGTACAGGCGAGAGATATACCGGCTGGTCGAGTGAATCTCAGGTGGAGATTGGAGGGTGTACAGGAGAGAGATATACCGGCTGCTGAGTGAATCTCAGGAGGAGATGAGACTGTGTACAGGAGAGAGATATACCGGCTGCATGAGTGAATCAGAGGCGGAGATGAGAGTGTGTACAGGAGAGATATATATCAGCTGCTTTAGTGAATCTCAGGTGGAGATGAGAGGGTGTACAGGAGAGAGATATACCGGCTGCTTGAGTGAATCTCAGGTGGAGACGACAGGTCGTACAGGAGGGAGATATATCGGCTGGTCGAGTGGATCTCAGGTGGAGATGACAGGACGCACAGGAGAGAGATATATCGGCAGCTTGAGTGAATCTCAGGTGGAGATGAGAGGGCGTACAGGAGAGAGATATACCGGCTGCTGAGTGAATCTCAGGAGGAGATGAGACTGTGTAAAGGAGAGAGATATACCGGCTGGTTGTCAGAATCTCAGGTGGAGATCAGAGGGTGTACAGCAGAGAGATATACCGGCTGGTCGAGTGAATCTCAGGTGGAGATTGGAGGGTTTACAGGAGAGAGGTATACCGGTTGCTGAGTGAATCTCAGGTGGAGATGAGACTGTGTACAGGAGAGAGATATACCAGCTGATTGTCAGAATCTCAGGTGGAGATGAGAGGATGTACAGGAGAGAGATATAGCGGCTGGTTGAGTGAATCTCAGGTGGAGATGAGAGGGTGTACAGGGGAAAGATATACCGGCTGCTTGAGTGAATCTCAGATGGAGATGAGAGGGTGTACAGGAGGGAGATATACCGGCTGCTTGAATGAATCTCAGGTGGAGATAAGAGGGTGTACAGGAGGGAAATATACCGGCTGCTTGAGTGAATCTCAGGTGGAGATGAGAGGGCGTACAGGAGAGAGATATACTGGCTGGTTGTCAGAATCGCAGGGGGAGATGACAGGGTGGACAGGAGAGAGATATTACGGCTCGTAGAGTGAATCTCAGAAGGAGATTAGAGGGTGTACAGGACAGAGATATACCGGCTGGTTGAGTGAATCTCAGGTGGAGATGAGAGTGTGTAGAGGAGTGAGATATACCGGCTGGTCGAGTGAATCACAGGTGGAGATGAGAGGGTGTACAGGAGACAGATATACCGGCTGGTCGAGTGAATCTCAGGTGGAGATGAGAGGGTGTACAGGAGAGAGAAATACCGGCTGGTCGAGTGATTCTCAGGTGGAGATGAGAAGACGTACAGGAGAGAGATATACCGGCTGCTTGAGTGAATCTCAGGTTAAGATGAGAGGGCCTATAGGAGAGAGATATACCGGCTGGTCGAGTGAACCTCAGGTGGAGATCAGAGGGCGCAAAGGAGAGAAATATACCGGCTGGTCGAGTGAATCTCAGGTGGAGATGAGAGGGCGGACAGGCGAGAGATATATCGGCTTGTCGAGTGAATCTCAGGTGGAGATGAAACGGCGTACAGGAGAGAGATATACCGGATGCCTGAGTGAATCTCAGGCGGAGATCAGAGGGCGTACTGGAGAGAGATATACTGGCTGGTTGAGAGAAACTCTGGTGGAGATGAGAGGGCGTATAGTCGAGAGATATGCCGGCTGGTCGAGTGAATCTCAGGTGGAGATGAGAGGGTGTACAGGAGAGAGATATACCGGCTGCTGTGTGAATCTCAGGTGGAGATGAGAGTGTGTACAGGACAGAGATATACCGGCTGGTTGTCAGAATCTCAGGTGGAGATGACAGGGTTTACAGCAGACAGATATAGTGGGTGGTTGAGTGAAACTCAGATGGAGATGAGAGGGTGTACAGGAGAGAGATATACCGGCTGGTTGTCAGAATCTCAGGTGGAGATGAGGAGATGTACAGGAGAGAGATATAGCGGCTGGTAGAGTGAATCTCAGGTGGAGATGAGAGGGTGTACAGGGGAAAGATATACTGGCTGCTTGAGTGAATCTCAGATGGAGATGAGAGGGTGTAGAGGAGGGAGATATACCGGCTGCTTGAGTGAATCTCAAGTGGAGATGAGAGGGCGTACTGGAGTGAGATATACCGGCTGGGTGAGTGAATCTCAGGTGGTGATGAGAGGGTGTACAGGAGAGAGATATACCAGCTTGTCGAGCGAATCTCACGTGGAGATGAGAAGGTGTACAGCAGAGAGATATACCGGCTGGTTGTCAGAATCTCAGGTGGAGATGAGAGGGCGTACAGGAGAGAGATATATCGGCTGCTTGAGTGAAACTCAGGTGGAGATGAGAAGGGCGTACAGGAGAGAGATATACCGGCTGGTTGAGTGAATCTCAGGTGGAGATGAGAGGGCGTACAGGCGAGAGATATACCGGCTGGTCGAGTGAATCTCAAGTGGAGATGAGAGGGTGTACAGGAGAGAGATATACCGCCTGCTGAGTGAATCTCAGGTGGAGATGAGAGGGCGTACAGGAGGGAGATATATCGGCTGGTCGAGTGAATCTCAGGTGGAGATGAGAGAGCGTACAGGAGAGAGATATACCGGCTGGTCGAGTTAATCTCAGGTGGAGATGAGAGGGTGTACAGGAGAGAGATATACCGGCTGGTCGAGTGAACCTCAGGTGGAGATGAGAGGGCGTAGAGGTGAGAGATATACCGGCTGCTTGAGTGAATCTCAGGTGGAGATGAGAGGGCCTACAGGAGAGAGATAGACCGGCTGGTCGAGTGAATCTCAGGTGGAGATCAGAGGGCGCAAAGGAGAGAAATATACCAGCTGGTCGAGTGAATCTCAGGTGGAGATGAGAGGGCGGACAGTCGAGGGATATATCGGCTGGTCGAGTGAACTCAGGTGGAGATGAGAGCGTGTACATGAGAGAGATATACCGGCTGGTTGTCAGAATCTCAGGTGGAGATGACAGGATGTACAGCAGACAGATATAGTGGCTGGTTGAGTTATTCTCAGATGGAGATGAGAGGGTGTACATGAGAGAGATATACCGGCTGGTTGTCAGAAACTCAGGTGGAGATGAGAGCGTGTACAGGAGAGAGATATACCGGCTGGTTGAGTAAATCTCAGATGGAGATGAGAGGGTGTACAGGGGAAAGATATACCGGCTGTTTGAGTGAATCTCAGGTGGAGATGAGAGGGTGTACAGGAGAGAGAAATACCGGCTGTTCGAGTGATTCTCAGGTGGAGATGAGAAGACGTACAGGAGAGAGATATACCGGCTGCTTGAGTGAATCTCAGGTTAAGATGAGAGGGCCTATAGGAGAGAGATATACCGGCTGGTCGAGTGAACCTCAGGTGGAGATCAGAGGGCGCAAAGGAGAGAAATATACCGGCTGGTCGAGTGAATCTCAGGTGGAGATGAGAGGGCGGACAGGCGAGAGATATATCGGCTTGTCGAGTGAATCTCAGGTGGAGATGAAAGGGCGTACGGGAGAGAGATATACCGGATGCCTGAGTGAATCTCAGGCGGAGATCAGAGGGCGTACTGGAGAGAGATATACTGGCTGGTTGAGAGAAACTCTGGTGGAGATGAGAGGGCGTATAGTCGAGAGATATACCGGCTTGTCGAGTGAATCTCAGGTGGAGATGAGAGGGTGTACAGGAGAGAGATATACCGGCTGCTGTGTGAATCTCAGGTGGAGATGAGAGTGTGTACAGGACAGAGATATACCGGCTGGTTGTCAGAATCTCAGGTGGAGATGACAGGGTTTACAGCAGACAGATATAGTGGGTGGTTGAGTGAAACTCAGATGGAGATGAGAGGGTGTACAGGAGAGAGATATACCGGCTGGTTGTCAGAATCTCAGGTGGAGATGAGGAGATGTACAGGAGAGAGATATAGCGGCTGGTAGAGTGAATCTCAGGTGGAGATGAGAGGGTGTACAGGGGAAAGATATACTGGCTGCTTGAGTGAATCTCAGATGGAGATGAGAGGGTGTAGAGGAGGGAGATATACCGGCTGCTTGAGTGAATCTCAAGTGGAGATGAGAGGGCGTACTGGAGTGAGATATACCGGCTGGGTGAGTGAATCTCAGGTGGTGATGAGAGGGTGTACAGGAGAGAGATATACCAGCTTGTCGAGCGAATCTCACGTGGAGATGAGAAGGTGTACAGCAGAGAGATATACCGGCTGGTTGTCAGAATCTCAGGTGGAGATGAGAGGGCGTACAGGAGAGAGATATATCGGCTGCTTGAGTGAAACTCAGGTGGAGATGAGAGGGCGTACAGGAGAGAGATATACCGGCTGGTTGAGTGAATCTCAGGTGGAGATGAGAGGGCGTACAGGCGAGAGATATACCGGCTGGTCGAGTGAATCTCAAGTGGAGATGAGAGGGTGTACAGGAGAGAGATATACCGCCTGCTGAGTGAATCTCAGGTGGAGATGAGAGGGCGTACAGGAGGGAGATATATCGGCTGGTCGAGTGAATCTCAGGTGGAGATGAGAGAGCGTACAGGAGAGAGATATACCGGCTGGTCGAGTGAATCTCAGGTGGAGATGAGAGGGTGTACAGGAGAGAGATATACCGGCTGGTCGAGTGAATCTCAGGTGGAGATGAGAGGGCGTAGAGGTGAGAGATATACCGGCTGCTTGAGTGAATCTCAGGTGGAGATGAGAGGGCCTACAGGAGAGAGATAGACCGGCTGGTCGAGTGAATCTCAGGTGGAGATCAGAGGGCGCAAAGGAGAGAAATATACCAGCTGGTCGAGTGAATCTCAGGTGGAGATGAGAGGGCGGACAGTCGAGGGATATATCGGCTGGTCGAGTGAATCTCAGGTGGAGATGAGAGCGTGTACATGAGAGAGATATACCGGCTGGTTGTCAGAATCTCAGGTGGAGATGACAGGATGTACAGCAGACAGATATAGTGGCTGGTTGAGTTATTCTCAGATGGAGATGAGAGGGTGTACATGAGAGAGATATACCGGCTGGTTGTCAGAAACTCAGGTGGAGATGAGAGCGTGTACAGGAGAGAGATATACCGGCTGGTTGAGTAAATCTCAGGTGGAGATGAGAGGGTGTACAGGGGAAAGATATACCGGCTGCTTGAGTGAATCTCAGATGGAGATGAGAGGGTGTACAAGAGAGCGATATACAGGCTGCTTGAGAGAACCTCAGGTGGAGATGAGAGTGTGTACAGGAGAGAGATATACCGGCTGCTTGAGTGAATCACAGGTGGAGATGACAGGGCGTACAGGAGAGAGATATACCGTCTGCTTCAGTGAATCTCAGGTGGAGATGAGACTGTGTACAGGAGAGAGATATACCGGCTGGTCGAGTGAATCTCAGGTGGAGATGAGAGGGTGTACAGGAGAGAGATATACCGGCTGCTTGAGTGAATCTCAGGTGGAGATTATAGGGTGTGTAGTAGAGAGATATAACGGCTGGTTTTCAGAATCTCAGGTGGAGATGAGAGGGTGTACAGGAGAGAGATATACCGGCTGCATGAGTGAATCAGAGGCGGAGATGAGAGTGTGTACAGGAGAGATATATATCAGCTGCTTTAGTGAATCTCAGGTGGAGATGAGAGGGTGTACAGGAGAGAGATATACCGGCTGCTTGAGTGAATCTCAGGTGGAGACGACAGGTCGTACAGGAGGGAGATATATCGGCTGGTCGAGTGGATCTCTGGTGGAGATGAGAGGGCGTACAGGAGAGAGGTATACCGGCTGCTAGAGTGAATCTCAGGTGGAGATCAGAGGGCGTACAGGAGAAAAATATACCGGCTGGTCGAGTGAATCTCAGGTTGGAGATGAGAGGGTGTACATGACAGCGATATACCGGCTGGTTCTCAGAATGTCAGGTGGAGATGACAGGATTTACAGCAGAGAGATATTTCGGCTGGTCGAGTGAATCTCAGGTGGAGATGAGAGGGTGTACAGGGGAGAGATTTTCCGGCTTGTCGAGCGAATCTCACGTGGAGATGAGAGGGTGTACAGCAGAGAGATATACCGGCTGGTCGAGTGAATCTCAGGTGGAGATGAGAGGGCGTACAGGAGAGAGATATACCGGCTGCTTGAGTGAATCTCCGATGGAGATGAGAAGGCGTACAGGAGAGAGATATACCGGCTGGTTGAGTGAAACTCAGGTGGAGATGAGAGGGCGTACAGGGGAAAGACATACCGGCTGGTCGAGTGAATCTCAGGTGGAGATTGGAGGGTGTACAGGAGAGAGATATACCGGCTGCTGAGTGAATCTCAGGTGGAGATGAGACTGTGTACAGGAGAGAGATAGACCGGCTGCTTGAGTGAATCACAGGTGGAGATGACAGGGCGTACAGGAGAGAGATATACCGTCTGCTTGAGTGAATCTCAGGTGGAGATGAGACTGTGTACAGGAGAGAGATATACCGGCTGGTCGAGTGAATCTCAGGTGGAGATGAGAGGGTGTACAGGAGAGATATATATCAGCTGCTTTAGTGAATCTCAGGTGCAGATGAGAGGGTGTACAGGAGAGAGATATACCGGCTGCTTGAGTGAATCTCAGGCGGAGACGACAGGTCGTACAGGAGGGAGATATATCGGCTGGTCGAGTGGATCTCAGGTGGAGATGAGAGGGCGTACAGGAGAGAGGTATACCGGCTGCTTGAGTGAATCTCAGGTGGAGATCAGAGGGCGTACAGGAGAAAAATATACCGGCTGGTCGAGTGAATGTCAGGTTGGAGATGAGAGGGTGTACATGACAGCGATATACCGGCTGGTTGTCAGAATGTCAGGTGGAGATGACAGGATGTACAGCAGAGAGATATTACGGCTGGTCGAGTGAATCTCAGGTGGAGATGAGAGGGTGTACAGCAGAGAGATATACCGGCTGGTCGAGTGAATCTCAGGTGGATATGAGAGGGCGTACAGGAGAGAGATATACCGGCTGCTTGAGTGAATCTCAGGTGGAGATGAGAGGGCGTACAGGAGAGAGATATACCGGCTGGTCGAGTGAATCTCAGGTGGAGATTGGAGGGTGTACAGGAGAGAGATATACCGGCTGCTGAGTGAATCTCAGGTGGAGATGAGACTGTGTACAGGAGAGAGATATACCGGCTGCTTGAGTGAATCACAGGTGGAGATGACAGGTCGTACAGGAGAGAGATATACCATCTGCTTGAGTGAATCTCAGGTGGAGATGAGACTGTGTACAGGAGAGAGATATACCGGCTGGTCGAGTGAATCTCAGGTGGAGATGAGAGGGTGTACAGGAGAGAGATATACCGGCTGCTTGCGTGAATCCCAGGTGGAGATTATAGGGTGTGCAGTAGAGAGATATAACGGCTGGTTTTCAGAATCACAGGTGGAGATGAGAGGGTGTACAGGAGAGAGATATACCGGCTTGTGGAGCGAATCTCACGTGGAGATGAGAGGGTGTACAGCAGAGAGATATACCGACTGGTCGAGTGAATCTCAGGTGGAGATGAGAGGGCGTACAGGAGAGAGATATACCGGCTGCTTGAGTGAATCTCAGGTGGAGATGAGAGGGCGTACAGGACAGAGATATACCGGCTTGTTGACTGAAACTCAGGTGGAGATGAGAGGGCGTACAGGCGAGAGATATACCGGCTGGTCGAGTGAATCTCAGGTGGAGATTGGAGGGTGTACAGGAGAGAGATATACCGGCTGCTGAGTGAATCTCAGGAGGAGATGAGACTGTGTACAGGAGAGAGATATACCGGCTGCATGAGTGAATCAGAGGCGGAGATGAGAGTGTGTACAGGAGAGATATATATCAGCTGCTTTAGTGAATCTCAGGTGGAGATGAGAGGGTGTACAGGAGAGAGATATACCGGCTGCTTGAGTGAATCTCAGGTGGAGACGACAGGTCGTACAGGAGGGAGATATATCGGCTGGTCGAGTGGATCTCAGGTGGAGATGACAGGACGCACAGGAGAGAGATATACCGGCAGCTTGAGTGAATCTCAGGTGGAGATGAGACTGTGTAAAGGAGAGAGATATACCGGCTGGTTGTCAGAATCTCAGGTGGAGATCAGAGGGTGTACAGCAGAGAGATATACCGGCTGGTCGAGTGAATCTCAGGTGGAGATTGGAGGGTTTACAGGAGAGAGGTATACCGGCTGCTGAGTGAATCTCAGGTGGAGATGAGACTGTGTACAGGAGAGAGATATACCAGCTGGTTGTCAGAATCTCAGGTGGAGATGAGAGGATGTACAGGAGAGAGATATAGCGGCTGGTTGAGTGAATCTCAGGTGGAGATGAGAGGGTGTACAGGGGAAAGATATACCGGCTGCTTGAGTGAATCTCAGATGGAGATGAGAGGGTGTACAGGAGGGAGATATACCGGCTGCTTGAATGAATCTCAGGTGGAGATAAGAGGGTGTACAGGAGAGAGATATACCGTCTGCTTAAGTGAATCTCAGGTGGAGATGAGAGGGCGTACAGGAGGGAAATATACCGGCTGCTTGAGTGAATCTCAGGTGGAGATGAGAGGGCGTACAGGAGAGAGATATACTGGCTGGTTGTCAGAATCGCAGGGGGAGATGACAGGGTGGACAGGAGAGAGATATTACGGCTCGTAGAGTGAATCTCAGAAGGAGATTAGAGGGTGTACAGGACAGAGATATACCGGCTGGTTGAGTGAATCTCAGGTGGAGATGAGAGTGTGTAGAGGAGTGAGATATACCGGCTGGTCGAGTGAATCTCAGGTGGAGATGAGAGGGTGTACAGGAGACAGATATACCGGCTGGTCGAGTGAATCTCAGGTGGAGATGAGAGGGTGTACAGGAGAGAGAAATACCGGCTGGTCGAGTGATTCTCAGGTGGAGATGAGAAGACGTACAGGAGAGAGATATACCGGCTGCTTGAGTGAATCTCAGGTTAAGATGAGAGGGCCTATAGGAGAGAGATATACCGGCTGGTCGAGTGAACCTCAGGTGGAGATCAGAGGGCGCAAAGGAGAGAAATATACCGGCTGGTCGAGTGAATCTCAGGTGGAGATGAGAGGGCGGACAGGCGAGAGATATATCGGCTTGTCGAGTGAATCTCAGGTGGAGATGAAACGGCGTACAGGAGAGAGATATACCGGATGCCTGAGTGAATCTCAGGCGGAGATCAGAGGGCGTACTGGAGAGAGATATACTGGCAGGTTGAGAGAAACTCTGGTGGAGATGAGAGGGCGTATAGTCGAGAGATATACCGGCTGGTCGAGTGAATCTCAGGTGGAGATGAGAGGGTGTACAGGAGAGAGATATACCGGCTGCTGTGTGAATCTCAGGTGGAGATGAGAGTGTGTACAGGACAGAGATATACCGGCTGGTTGTCAGAATCTCAGGTGGAGATGACAGGGTTTACAGCAGACAGATATAGTGGGTGGTTGAGTGAAACTCAGATGGAGATGAGAGGGTGTACAGGAGAGAGATATACCGGCTGGTTGTCAGAATCTCAGGTGGAGATGAGGAGATGTACAGGAGAGAGATATAGCGGCTGGTAGAGTGAATCTCAGGTGGAGATGAGAGGGTGTACAGGGGAAAGATATACTGGCTGCTTGAGTGAATCTCAGATGGAGATGAGAGGGTGTAGAGGAGGGAGATATACCGGCTGCTTGAGTGAATCTCAAGTGGAGATGAGAGGGCGTACTGGAGTGAGATATACCGGCTGGGTGAGTGAATCTCAGGTGGTGATGAGAGGGTGTACAGGAGAGAGATATACCAGCTTGTCGAGCGAATCTCACGTGGAGATGAGAAGGTGTACAGCAGAGAGATATACCGGCTGGTTGTCAGAATCTCAGGTGGAGATGAGAGGGCGTACAGGAGAGAGATATATCGGCTGCTTGAGTGAAACTCAGGTGGAGATGAGAGGGCGTACAGGAGAGAGATATACCGGCTGGTTGAGTGAATCTCAGGTGGAGATGAGAGGGCGTACAGGCGAGAGATATACCGGCTGGTCGAGTGAATCTCAAGTGGAGATGAGAGGGTGTACAGGAGAGAGATATACCGCCTGCTGAGTGAATCTCAGGTGGAGATGAGAGGGCGTACAGGAGGGAGATATATCGGCTGGTCGAGTGAATCTCAGGTGGAGATGAGAGAGCGTACAGGAGAGAGATATACCGGCTGGTCGAGTGAATCTCAGGTGGAGATGAGAGGGTGTACAGGAGAGAGATATACCGGCTGGTCGAGTGAACCTCAGGTGGAGATGAGAGGGCGTAGAGGTGAGAGATATACCGGCTGCTTGAGTGAATCTCAGGTGGAGATGAGAGGGCCTACAGGAGAGAGATAGACCGGCTGGTCGAGTGAATCTCAGGTGGAGATCAGAGGGCGCAAAGGAGAGAAATATGCCAGCTGGTCGAGTGAATCTCAGGTGGAGATGAGAGGGCAGACAGTCGAGGGATATATCGGCTGGTCGAGTGAATCTCAGGTGGAGATGAGAGCGTGTACATGAGAGAGATATACCGGCTGGTTGTCAGAATCTCAGGTGGAGATGACAGGATGTACAGCAGACAGATATAGTGGCTGGTTGAGTTATTCTCAGATGGAGATGAGAGGGTGTACATGAGAGAGATATACCGGCTGGTTGTCAGAAACTCAGGTGGAGATGAGAGCGTGTACAGGAGAGAGATATACCGGCTGGTTGAGTAAATCTCAGGTGGAGATGAGAGGGTGTACAGGGGAAAGATATACCGGCTGCTTGAGTGAATCTCAGGTGGAGATGAGAGGGTGTACATGAGAGAGAAATACCGGCTGGTCGAGTGATTCTCAGGTGGAGATGAGAAGACGTACAGGAGAGAGATATACCGGCTGCTTGAGTGAATCTCAGGTTAAGATGAGAGGGCCTATAGGAGAGAGATATACCGGCTGGTCGAGTGAACCTCAGGTGGAGATCAGAGGGCGCAAAGGAGAGAAATATACCGGCTGGTCGAGTGAATCTCAGGTGGAGATGAGAGGGCGGACAGGCGAGAGATATATCGGCTTGTCGAGTGAATCTCAGGTGGAGATGAAAGGGCGTACAGGAGAGAGATATACCGGATGCCTGAGTGAATCTCAGGCGGAGATCAGAGGGCGTACTGGAGAGAGATATACTGGCTGGTGAGAGAAACTCTGGTGGAGATGAGAGGGCGTATAGTCGAGAGATATACCGGCTTGTCGAGTGAATCTCAGGTGGAGATGAGAGGGTGTACAGGAGAGAGATATACCGGCTGCTGTGTGAATCTCAGGTGGAGATGAGAGTGTGTACAGGACAGAGATATACCGGCTGGTTGTCAGAATCTCAGGTGGAGATGACAGGGTTTACAGCAGACAGATATAGTGGGTGGTTGAGTGAAACTCAGATGGAGATGAGAGGGTGTACAGGAGAGAGATATACCGGCTGGTTGTCAGAATCTCAGGTGGAGATGAGGAGATGTACAGGAGAGAGATATAGCGGCTGGTAGAGTGAATCTCAGGTGGAGATGAGAGGGTGTACAGGGGAAAGATATACTGGCTGCTTGAGTGAATCTCAGATGGAGATGAGAGGGTGTAGAGGAGGGAGATATACCGGCTGCTTGAGTGAATCTCAAGTGGAGATGAGAGGGCGTACTGGAGTGAGATATACCGGCTGGGTGAGTGAATCTCAGGTGGTGATGAGAGGGTGTACAGGAGAGAGATATACCAGCTTGTCGAGCGAATCTCACGTGGAGATGAGAAGGTGTACAGCAGAGAGATATACCGGCTGGTTGTCAGAATCTCAGGTGGAGATGAGAGGGCGTACAGGAGAGAGATATATCGGCTGCTTGAGTGAAACTCAGGTGGAGATGAGAGGGCGTACAGGAGAGAGATATACCGGCTGGTTGAGTGAATCTCAGGTGGAGATGAGAGGGCGTACAGGCGAGAGATATACCGGCTGGTCGAGTGAATCTCAGGTGGAGATGAGAGAGCGTACAGGAGAGAGATATACCGGCTGGTCGAGTGAATCTCAGGTGGAGATGAGAGGGTGTACAGGAGAGAGATATACCGGCTGGTCGAGTGAATCTCAGGTGGAGATGAGAGGGCGTAGAGGTGAGAGATATACCGGCTGCTTGAGTGAATCTCAGGTGGAGATGAGAGGGCCTACAGGAGAGAGATAGACCGGCTGGTCGAGTGAATCTCAGGTGGAGATCAGAGGGCGCAAAGGAGAGAAATATACCAGCTGGTCGAGTGAATCTCAGGTGGAGATGAGAGGGCGGACAGTCGAGGGATATATCGGCTGGTCGAGTGAATCTCAGGTGGAGATGAGAGCGTGTACATGAGAGAGATATACCGGCTGGTTGTCAGAATCTCAGGTGGAGATGACAGGATGTACAGCAGACAGATATAGTGGCTGGTTGAGTTATTCTCAGATGGAGATGAGAGGGTGTACATGAGAGAGATATACCGGCTGGTTGTCAGAAACTCAGGTGGAGATGAGAGCGTGTACAGGAGAGAGATATACCGGCTGGTTGAGTAAATCTCAGGTGGAGATGAGAGGGTGTACAGGGGAAAGATATACCGGCTGCTTGAGTGAATCTCAGATGGAGATGAGAGGGTGTACAAGAGAGCGATATACAGGCTGCTTGAGAGAACCTCAGGTGGAGATGAGAGTGTGTACAGGAGAGAGATATACCGGCTGCTTGAGTGAATCACAGGTGGAGATGACAGGGCGTACAGGAGAGAGATATACCGTCTGCTTCAGTGAATCTCAGGTGGAGATGAGAGGGTGTACAGGAGAGAGATATACCGGCTGCTTGAGTGAATCTCAGGTGGAGATTATAGGGTGTGTAGTAGAGAGATATAACGGCTGGTTTTCAGAATCTCAGGTGGAGATGAGAGGGTGTACAGGAGAGAGATATACCGGCTGCATGAGTGAATCAGAGGCGGAGATGAGAGTGTGTACAGGAGAGATATATATCAGCTGCTTTAGTGAATCTCAGGTGCAGATGAGAGGGTGTACAGGAAAGAGATATACCGGCTGCTTGAGTGAATCTCAGGTGGAGACGACAGGTCGTACAGGAGGGAGATATATCGGCTGGTCGAGTGGATCTCAGGTGGAGATGAGAGGGCGTACAGGAGAGAGGTATACCGGCTGCTAGAGTGAATCTCAGGTGGAGATCAGAGGGCGTACAGGAGAAAAATATACCGGCTGGTCAAGTGAATCTCAGGTTGGAGATGAGAGGGTGTACATGACAGCGATATACCGGCTGGTTCTCAGAATGTCAGGTGGAGATGACAGGATTTACAGCAGAGAGATATTTCGGCTGGTCGAGTGAATCTCAGGTGGAGATGAGAGGGTGTACAGGGGAGAGATTTTCCGGCTTGTCGAGCGAATCTCACGTGGAGATGAGAGGGTGTACAGCAGAGAGATATACCGGCTGGTCGAGTGAATCTCAGGTGGAGATGAGAGGGCGTACAGGAGAGAGATATACCGGCTGCTTGAGTGAATCTCCGGTGGAGATGAGAAGGCGTACAGGAGAGAGATATACCGGCTGGTTGAGTGAAACTAAGGTGGAGATGAGAGGGCGTACAGGGGAAAGATATACCGGCTGGTCGAGTGAATCTCAGGTGGAGATTGGAGGGTGTACAGGAGAGAGATATACCGGCTGCTGAGTGAATCTCAGGTGGAGATGAGACTGTGTACAGGAGAGAGATAGACCGGCTGCTTGAGTGAATCACAGGTGGAGATGACAGGGCGTACAGGAGAGAGATATACCGTCTGCTTGAGTGAATCTCAGGTGGAGATGAGACTGTGTACAGGAGAGAGATATACCGGCTGGTCGAGTGAATCTCAGGTGGAGATGAGAGGGTGTACAGGAGAGATATATATCAGCTGCTTTAGTGAATCTCAGGTGCAGATGAGAGGGTGTACAGGAGAGAGATATACCGGCTGCTTGAGTGAATCTCAGGCGGAGACGACAGGTCGTACAGGAGGGAGATATATCGGCTGGTCGAGTGGATCTCAGGTGGAGATGAGAGGGCGTACAGGAGAGAGGTATACCGGCTGCTTGAGTGAATCTCAGGTGGAGATCAGAGGGCGTACAGGAGAAAAATATACCGGCTGGTCGAGTGAATGTCAGGTTGGAGATGAGAGGGTGTACATGACAGCGATATACCGGCTGGTTGTCAGAATGTCAGGTGGAGATGACAGGATGTACAGCAGAGAGATATTACGGCTGGTCGAGTGAATCTCAGGTGGAGATGAGAGGGTGTACAGGAGAGAGATATACCGGCTTGTCGAGCGAATCTCACGTGGAGATGAGAGGGTATACAGCAGAGAGATATACCGGCTGGTCGAGTGAACCTCAGGTGGATATGAGAGGGCGTACAGGAGAGAGATATACCGGCTGCTTGAGTGAATCTCAGGTGGAGATGAGAGGGCGTACAGGAGAGAGATATACCGGCTGGTCGAGTGAATCTCAGGTGGAGATTGGAGGGTGTACAGGAGAGAGATATACCGGCTGCTGAGTGAATCTCAGGTGGAGATGAGACTGTGTACAGGAGAGAGATGTACCGGCTGCTTGAGTGAATCACAGGTGGAGATGACAGGTCGTACAGGAGAGAGATATACCATCTGCTTGAGTGAATCTCAGGTGGAGATGAGACTGTGTACAGGAGAGAGATATACCGGCTGGTCGAGTGAATCTCAGGTGGAGATGAGAGGGTGTACAGGAGAGAGATATACCGGCTGCTTGCGTGAATCCCAGGTGGAGATTATAGGGTGTGCAGTAGAGAGATATAACGGCTGTTTTTCAGAATCACAGGTGGAGATGAGAGGGTGTACAGGAGAGAGATATACCGGCTTGTGGAGTGAATCTCAGGTGGAGATGAGAGAGCGTACAGGAGAGAGATATACCGGCTGGTCGAGTGAATCTCAGGTGGAGATGAGAGGGTGTACAGGAGAGAGATATACCGGCTGGTCGAGTGAATCTCAGGTGGAGATGAGAGGGCGTAGAGGTGAGAGATATACCGGCTGCTTGAGTGAATCTCAGGTGGAGATGAGAGGGCCTACAGGAGAGAGATAGACCGGCTGGTCGAGTGAATCTCAGGTGGAGATCAGAGGGCGCAAAGGAGAGAAATATACCAGCTGGTCGAGTGAATCTCAGGTGGAGATGAGAGTGCGGACAGTCGAGGGATATATCGGCTGGTCGAGTGAATCTCAGGTGGAGATGAGAGCCTGTACATGAGAGAGATATACCGGCTGGTTGTCAGAATCTCAGGTGGAGATGACAGGATGTACAGCAGACAGATATAGTGGCTGGTTGAGTTATTCTCAGATGGAGATGAGAGGGTGTACATGAGAGAGATATACCGGCTGGTTGTCAGAAACTCAGGTGGAGATGAGAGCGTGTACAGGAGAGAGATATACCGGCTGGTTGAGTAAATCTCAGGTGGAGATGAGAGGGTGTACAGGGGAAAGATATACCGGCTGCTTGAGTGAATCTCAGATGGAAATGAGAGGGTGTACAAGAGAGCGATATACAGGCTGCTTGAGAGAACCTCAGGTGGAGATGAGAGTGTGTACAGGAGAGAGATATACCGGCTGCTTGAGTGAATCACAGGTGGAGATGACAGGGCGTACAGGAGAGAGATATACCGTCTGCTTCAGTGAATCTCAGGTGGAGATGAGACTGTGTACAGGAGAGAGATATACCGGCTGGTCGAGTGAATCTCAGGTGGAGATGAGAGGGTGTACAGGAGAGAGATATACCGGCTGCTTGAGTGAATCTCAGGTGGAGATTATAGGGTGTGTAGTAGAGAGATATAACGGCTGGTTTTCAGAATCTCAGGTGGAGATGAGAGGGTGTACAGGAGAGAGATATACCGGCTGCTTGAGTGAATCACAGGTGGAGATGACAGGGCGTACAGGAGAGAGATATACCGTCTGCTTCAGTGAATCTCAGGTGGAGATGAGACTGTGTACAGGAGAGAGATATACCGGCTGGTCGAGTGAATCTCACGTGGAGATGAGAAGGTGTACAGCAGAGAGATATACCGGCTGGTTGTCAGAATCTCAGGTGGAGATGAGAGGGCGTACAGGAGAGAGATATATCGGCTGCTTGAGTGAAACTCAGGTGGAGATGAGAGGGCGTACAGGAGAGAGATATACCGGCTGGTTGAGTGAATCTCAGGTGGAGATGAGAGGGCGTACAGGCGAGAGATATACCGTCTGGTCGAGTGAATCTCAAGTGGAGATGAGAGGGTGTACAGGAGAGAGATATACCGCCTGCTGAGTGAATCTCAGGTGGAGATGAGAGGGCGTACAGGAGGGAGATATATCGGCTGGTCGAGTGAATCTCAGGTGGAGATGAGAGAGCGTACAGGAGAGAGATATACCGGCTGGTCGAGTGAATCTCAGGTGGAGATGAGAGGGTGTACAGGAGAGAGATATACCGGCTGGTCGAGTGAATCTCAGGTGGAGATGAGAGGGCGTACAGGAGAGAGATATACCGGCTGCTTGAGTGAATCTCCGGTGGAGATGAGAAGGCGTACAGGAGAGAGATATACCGGCTGGTCGAGTGAATCTCAGGTGGAGATGAGAGGGCGTACAGGAGAGAGATATACCGGCTGCTTGAGTGAATCTCCGGTGGAGATGAGAAGGCGTACAGGAGAGAGATATACCGGCTGGTTGAGTGAAACTCAGGTGGAGATGAGAGGGCGTACAGGGGAAAGATATACCGGCTGGTCGAGTGAATCTCAGGTGGAGATTGGAGGGTGTACAGGAGAGAGATATACCGGCTGCTGAGTGAATCTCAGGTGGAGATGAGACTGTGTACAGGAGAGAGATAGACCGGCTGCTTGAGTGAATCACAGGTGGAGATGACAGGGCGTACAGGAGAGAGATATACCGTCTGCTTGAGTGAATCTCAGGTGGAGATGAGACTGTGTACAGGAGAGATATATACCGGCTGGTCGAGTGAATCTCAGGTGGAGATGAGAGGGTGTACAGGAGAGATATATATCAGCTGCTTTAGTGAATCTCAGGTGCAGATGAGAGGGTGTACAGGAGAGAGATATACCGGCTGCTTGAGTGAATCTCAGGCGGAGACGACAGGTCGTACAGGAGGGAGATATATCGGCTGGTCGAGTGGATCTCAGGTGGAGATGAGAGGGCGTACAGGAGAGAGGTATACCGGCTGCTTGAGTGAATCTCAGGTGGAGATCAGAGGGCGTACAGGAGAAAAATATACCGGCTGGTCGAGTGAATGTCAGGTTGGAGATGAGAGGGTGTACATGACAGCGATATACCGGCTGGTTGTCAGAATGTCAGGTGGAGATGACAGGATGTACAGCAGAGAGATATTACGGCTGGTCGAGTGAATCTCAGGTGGAGATGAGAGGGTGTACAGGAGAGAGATATACCGGCTTGTCGAGCGAATCTCACGTGGAGATGAGAGGGTATACAGCAGAGAGATATACCGGCTGGTCGAGTGAACCTCAGGTGGATATGAGAGGGCGTACAGGAGAGAGATATACCGGCTGCTTGAGTGAATCTCAGGTGGAGATGAGAGGGCGTACAGGAGAGAGATATACCGGCTGGTCGAGTGAATCTCAGGTGGAGATTGGAGGGTGTACAGGAGAGAGATATACCGGCTGCTGAGTGAATCTCAGGTGGAGATGAGACTGTGTACAGGAGAGAGATGTACCGGCTGCTTGAGTGAATCACAGGTGGAGATGACAGGTCGTACAGGAGAGAGATATACCATCTGCTTGAGTGAATCTCAGGTGGAGATGAGACTGTGTACAGGAGAGAGATATACCGGCTGGTCGAGTGAATCTCAGGTGGAGATGAGAGGGTGTACAGGAGAGAGATATACCGGCTGCTTGCGTGAATCCCAGGTGGAGATTATAGGGTGTGCAGTAGAGAGATATAACGGCTGTTTTTCAGAATCACAGGTGGAGATGAGAGGGTGTACAGGAGAGAGATATACCGGCTTGTGGAGTGAATCTCAGGTGGAGATGAGAGAGCGTACAGGAGAGAGATATACCGGCTGGTCGAGTGAATCTCAGGTGGAGATGAGAGGGTGTACAGGAGAGAGATATACCGGCTGGTCGAGTGAATCTCAGGTGGAGATGAGAGGGCGTAGAGGTGAGAGATATACCGGCTGCTTGAGTGAATCTCAGGTGGAGATGAGAGGGCCTACAGGAGAGAGATAGACCGGCTGGTCGAGTGAATCTCAGGTGGAGATCAGAGGGCGCAAAGGAGAGAAATATACCAGCTGGTCGAGTGAATCTCAGGTGGAGATGAGAGTGCGGACAGTCGAGGGATATATCGGCTGGTCGAGTGAATCTCAGGTGGAGATGAGAGCCTGTACATGAGAGAGATATACCGGCTGGTTGTCAGAATCTCAGGTGGAGATGACAGGATGTACAGCAGACAGATATAGTGGCTGGTTGAGTTATTCTCAGATGGAGATGAGAGGGTGTACATGAGAGAGATATACCGGCTGGTTGTCAGAAACTCAGGTGGAGATGAGAGCGTGTACAGGAGAGAGATATACCGGCTGGTTGAGTAAATCTCAGGTGGAGATGAGAGGGTGTACAGGGGAAAGATATACCGGCTGCTTGAGTGAATCTCAGATGGAAATGAGAGGGTGTACAAGAGAGCGATATACAGGCTGCTTGAGAGAACCTCAGGTGGAGATGAGAGTGTGTACAGGAGAGAGATATACCGGCTGCTTGAGTGAATCACAGGTGGAGATGACAGGGCGTACAGGAGAGAGATATACCGTCTGCTTCAGTGAATCTCAGGTGGAGATGAGACTGTGTACAGGAGAGAGATATACCGGCTGGTCGAGTGAATCTCAGGTGGAGATGAGAGGGTGTACAGGAGAGAGATATACCGGCTGCTTGAGTGAATCTCAGGTGGAGATTATAGGGTGTGTAGTAGAGAGATATAACGGCTGGTTTTCAGAATCTCAGGTGGAGATGAGAGGGTGTACAGGAGAGAGATATACCGGCTGCATGAGTGAATCAGAGGCGGAGATGAGAGTGTGTACAGGAGAGAGATATACCGGCTGCTTGAGTGAATCACAGGTGGAGATGACAGGGCGTACAGGAGAGAGATATACCGTCTGCTTCAGTGAATCTCAGGTGGAGATGAGACTGTGTACAGGAGAGAGATATACCGGCTGGTCGAGTGAATCTCACGTGGAGATGAGAAGGTGTACAGCAGAGAGATATACCGGCTGGTTGTCAGAATCTCAGGTGGAGATGAGAGGGCGTACAGGAGAGAGATATATCGGCTGCTTGAGTGAAACTCAGGTGGAGATGAGAGGGCGTACAGGAGAGAGATATACCGGCTGGTTGAGTGAATCTCAGGTGGAGATGAGAGGGCGTACAGGCGAGAGATATACCGGCTGGTCGAGTGAATCTCAAGTGGAGATGAGAGGGTGTACAGGAGAGAGATATACCGCCTGCTGAGTGAATCTCAGGTGGAGATGAGAGGGCGTACAGGAGGGAGATATATCGGCTGGTCGAGTGAATCTCAGGTGGAGATGAGAGAGCGTACAGGAGAGAGATATACCGGCTGGTCGAGTGAATCTCAGGTGGAGATGAGAGGGTGTACAGGAGAGAGATATACCGGCTGGTCGAGTGAATCTCAGGTGGAGATGAGAGGGCGTAGAGGTGAGAGATATACCGGCTGCTTGAGTGAATCTCAGGTGGAGATGAGAGGGCCTACAGGAGAGAGATAGACCGGCTGGTCGAGTGAATCTCAGGTGGAGATCAGAGGGCGCAAAGGAGAGAAATATACCAGCTGGTCGAGTGAATCTCAGGTGGAGATGAGAGGGCGGACAGTCGAGGGATATATCGGCTGGTCGAGTGAATCTCAGGTGGAGATGAGAGCGTGTACATGAGAGAGATATACCGGCTGGTTGTCAGAATCTCAGGTGGAGATGACAGGATGTACAGCAGACAGATATAGTGGCTGGTTGAGTTATTCTCAGATGGAGATGAGAGGGTGTACATGAGAGAAATATACCGGCTGGTTGTCAGAAACTCAGGTGGAGATGAGAGCGTGTACAGGAGAGAGATATACCGGCTGGTTGAGTAAATCTCAGGTGGAGATGAGAGGGTGTACAGGGGAAAGATATACCGGCTGCTTGAGTGAATCTCAGATGGAGATGAGAGGGTGTACAAGAGAGCGATATACAGGCTGCTTGAGAGAACCTCAGGTGGAGATGAGAGTGTGTACAGGAGAGAGATATACCGGCTGCTTGAGTGAATCACAGGTGGAGATGACAGGGCGTACAGGAGAGAGATATACCGTCTGCTTCAGTGAATCTCAGGTGGAGATGAGACTGTGTACAGGAGAGAGATATACCGGCTGGTCGAGTGAATCTCAGGTGGAGATGAGAGGGTGTACAGGAGAGAGATATACCGGCTGCTTGAGTGAATCTCAGGTGGAGATTATAGGGTGTGTAGTAGAGAGATATAACGGCTGGTTTTCAGAATCTCAGGTGGAGATGAGAGGGTGTACAGGAGAGAGATATACCGGCTGCATGAGTGAATCAGAGGCGGAGATGAGAGTGTGTACAGGAGAGATATATATCAGCTGCTTTAGTGAATCTCAGGTGCAGATGAGAGGGTGTACAGGAAAGAGATATACCGGCTGCTTGAGTGAATCTCAGGTGGAGACGACAGGTCGTACAGGAGGGAGATATATCGGCTGGTCGAGTGGATCTCAGGTGGAGATGAGAGGGCGTACAGGAGAGAGGTATACCGGCTGCTAGAGTGAATCTCAGGTGGAGATCAGAGGGCGTACAGGAGAAAAATATACCGGCTGGTCAAGTGAATCTCAGGTTGGAGATGAGAGGGTGTACATGACAGCGATATACCGGCTGGTTCTCAGAATGTCAGGTGGAGATGACAGGATTTACAGCAGAGAGATATTTCGGCTGGTCGAGTGAATCTCAGGTGGAGATGAGAGGGTGTACAGGGGAGAGATTTTCCGGCTTGTCGAGCGAATCTCACGTGGAGATGAGAGGGTGTACAGCAGAGAGATATACCGGCTGGTCGAGTGAATCTCAGGTGGAGATGAGAGGGCGTACAGGAGAGAGATATACCGGCTGCTTGAGTGAATCTCCGGTGGAGATGATAAGGCGTACAGGAGAGAGATATACCGGCTGGTTGAGTGAAACTCAGGTGGAGATGAGAGGGCGTACAGGGGAAAGATATACCGGCTGGTCGAGTGAATCTCAGGTGGAGATTGGAGGGTGTACAGGAGAGAGATATACCGGCTGCTGAGTGAATCTCAGGTGGAGATGAGACTGTGTACAGGAGAGAGATAGACCGGCTGCTTGAGTGAATCACAGGTGGAGATGACAGGGCGTACAGGAGAGAGATATACCGTCTGCTTGAGTGAATCTCAGGTGGAGATGAGACTGTGTACAGGAGAGAGATATACCAGCTGGTCGAGTGAATCTCAGGTGGAGATGAGAGGGTGTACAGGAGAGATATATATCAGCTGCTTTAGTGAATCTCAGGTGCAGATGAGAGGGTGTACAGGAGAGAGATATACCGGCTGCTTGAGTGAATCTCAGGCGGAGACGACAGGTCGTACAGGAGGGAGATATATCGGCTGGTCGAGTGGATCTCAGGTGGAGATGAGAGGGCGTACAGGAGAGAGGTATACCGGCTGCTTGAGTGAATCTCAGGTGGAGATCAGAGGGCGTACAGGAGAAAAATATACCGGCTGGTCGAGTGAATGTCAGGTTGGAGATGAGAGGGTGTACATGACAGCGATATACCGGCTGGTTGTCAGAATGTCAGGTGGAGATGACAGGATGTACAGCAGAGAGATATTACGGCTGGTCGAGTGAATCTCAGGTGGAGATGAGAGGGTGTACAGGAGAGAGATATACCGGCTTGTCGAGCGAATCTCACGTGGAGATGAGAGGGTATACAGCAGAGAGATATACCGGCTGGTCGAGTGAACCTCAGGTGGATATGAGAGGGCGTACAGGAGAGAGATATACCGGCTGCTTGAGTGAATCTCAGGTGGAGATGAGAGGGCGTACAGGAGAGAGATATACCGGCTGGTCGAGTGAATCTCAGGTGGAGATTGGAGGGTGTACAGGAGAGAGATATACCGGCTGCTGAGTGAATCTCAGGTGGAGATGAGACTGTGTACAGGAGAGAGATGTACCGGCTGCTTGAGTGAATCACAGGTGGAGATGACAGGTCGTACAGGAGAGAGATATACCATCTGCTTGAGTGAATCTCAGGTGGAGATGAGACTGTGTACAGGAGAGAGATATACCGGCTGGTCGAGTGAATCTCAGGTGGAGATGAGAGGGTGTACAGGAGAGAGATATACCGGCTGCTTGCGTGAATCCCAGGTGGAGATTATAGGGTGTGCAGTAGAGAGATATAACGGCTGTTTTTCAGAATCACAGGTGGAGATGAGAGGGTGTACAGGAGAGAGATATACCGGCTTGTGGAGTGAATCTCAGGTGGAGATGAGAGAGCGTACAGGAGAGAGATATACCGGCTGGTCGAGTGAATCTCAGGTGGAGATGAGAGGGTGTACAGGAGAGAGATATACCGGCTGGTCGAGTGAATCTCAGGTGGAGATGAGAGGGCGTAGAGGTGAGAGATATACCGGCTGCTTGAGTGAATCTCAGGTGGAGATGAGATGGCCTACAGGAGAGAGATAGACCGGCTGGTCGAGTGAATCTCAGGTGGAGATCAGAGGGCGCAAAGGAGAGAAATATACCAGCTGGTCGAGTGAATCTCAGGTGGAGATGAGAGTGCGGACAGTCGAGGGATATATCGGCTGGTCGAGTGAATCTCAGGTGGAGATGAGAGCCTGTACATGAGAGAGATATACCGGCTGGTTGTCAGAATCTCAGGTGGAGATGACAGGATGTACAGCAGACAGATATAGTGGCTGGTTGAGTTATTCTCAGATGGAGATGAGAGGGTGTACATGAGAGAGATATACCGGCTGGTTGTCAGAAACTCAGGTGGAGATGAGAGCGTGTACAGGAGAGAGATATACCGGCTGGTTGAGTAAATCTCAGGTGGAGATGAGAGGGTGTACAGGGGAAAGATATACCGGCTGCTTGAGTGAATCTCAGATGGAAATGAGAGGGTGTACAAGAGAGCGATATACAGGCTGCTTGAGAGAACCTCAGGTGGAGATGAGAGTGTGTACAGGAGAGAGATATACCGGCTGCTTGAGTGAATCACAGGTGGAGATGACAGGGCGTACAGGAGAGAGATATACCGTCTGCTTCAGTGAATCTCAGGTGGAGATGAGACTGTGTACAGGAGAGAGATATACCGGCTGGTCGAGTGAATCTCAGGTGGAGATGAGAGGGTGTACAGGAGAGAGATATACCGGCTGCTTGAGTGAATCTCAGGTGGAGATTATAGTGTGTGTAGTAGAGAGATATAACGGCTGGTTTTCAGAATCTCAGGTGGAGATGAGAGGGTGTACAGGAGAGAGATATACCGGCTGCATGAGTGAATCAGAGGCGGAGATGAGAGTGTGTACAGGAGAGATATATATCAGCTGCTTTAGTGAATCTCAGGTGGAGATGAGAGGGTGTACAGGAGAGAGATATACCGGCTGCTTGAGTGAATCTCAGGTGGAGACGACAGGTCGTACAGGAGGGAGATATATCGGCTGGTCGAGTGGATCTCAGGTGGAGATGAGAGGGCGTACAGGAGAAAAATATACCGGCTGGTCGAGTGAATCTCAGGTTGGAGATGAGAGGGTGTACATGACAGCGATATACCGGCTGGTTCTCAGAATGTCAGGTGGAGATGACAGGATTTACAGCAGAGAGATATTTCGGCTGGTCGAGTGAATCTCAGGTGGAGATGAGAGGGTGTACAGGGGAGAGATTTTCCGGCTTGTCGAGCGAATCTCACGTGGAGATGAGAGGGTGTACAGCAGAGAGATATACCGGCTGGTCGAGTGAATCTCAGGTGGAGATGAGAGGGCGTACAGGAGAGAGATATACCGGCTGCTTGAGTGAATCTCCGGTGGAGATGAGAAGGCGTACAGGAGAGAGATATACCGGCTGGTTGAGTGAAACTCAGGTGGAGATGAGAGGGCGTACAGGGGAAAGATATACCGGCTGGTCGAGTGAATCTCAGGTGGAGATTGGAGGGTGTACAGGAGAGAGATATACCGGCTGCTGAGTGAATCTCAGGTGGAGATGAGACTGTGTACAGGAGAGAGATAGACCGGCTGCTTGAGTGAATCACAGGTGGAGATGACAGGGCGTGCAGGAGAGAGATATACCGTCTGCTTGAGTGAATCTCAGGTGGAGATGAGACTGTGTACAGGAGAGAGATATACCGGCTGGTCGAGTGAATCTCAGGTGGAGATGAGAGGGTGTACAGGAGAGAGATATACCGGCTGCTTGAGTGAATCTCAGGTGGAGATGAGAGGATGTACAGGAGAGAGATATACCGGCTGCATGAGTGAATCAGAGGCGGAGATGAGAGTGTGTACAGGAGAGATATATATCAGCTGCTTTAGTGAATCTCAGGTGCAGATGAGAGGGTGTACAGGAGAGAGATATACCGGCTGCTTGAGTGAATCTCAGGCGGAGACGACAGGTCGTACAGGAGGGAGATATATCGGCTGGTCGAGTGGATCTCAGGTGGAGATGAGAGGGCGTACAGGAGAGAGGTATACCGGCTGCTTGAGTGAATCTCAGGTGGAGATCAGAGGGCGTACAGGAGAAAAATATACCGGCTGGTCGAGTGAATGTCAGGTTGGAGATGAGAGGGTGTACATGACAGCGATATACCGGCTGGTTGTCAGAATGTCAGGTGGAGATGACAGGATGTACAGCAGAGAGATATTACGGCTGGTCGAGTGAATCTCAGGTGGAGATGAGAGGGTGTACAGGAGAGAGGAATACCGGCTTGTCGAGCGAATCTCACGTGGAGATGAGAGGGTATACAGCAGAGAGATATACCGGCTGGTCGAGTGAATCTCAGGTGGATATGAGAGGGCGTACAGGAGAGAGATATACCGGCTGCTTGAGTGAATCTCAGGTGGAGATGAGAGGGCGTACAGGAGAGAGATATAACGGCTGGTCGAGTGAATCTCAGGTGGAGATTGGAGGGTGTACAGGAGAGAGATATACCGGCTGCTGAGTGAATCTCAGGTGGAGATGAGACTGTGTACAGGAGAGAGATGTACCGGCTGCTTGAGTGAATCACAGGTGGAGATGACAGGTCGTACAGGAGAGAGATATACCATCTGCTTGAGTGAATCTCAGGTGGAGATGAGAGGGTGTACAGGGGAGAGATTTTCCGGCTTGTCGAGCGAATCTCACGTGGAGATGAGAGGGTGTACAGCAGAGAGATATACCGGCTGGTCGAGTGAATCTCAGGTGGAGATGAGAGGGCGTACAGGAGAGAGATATACCGGCTGCTTGAGTGAATCTCCGGTGGAGATGAGAAGGCGTACAGGAGAGAGATATACCGGCTGGTTGAGTGAAACTCAGGTGGAGATGAGAGGGCGTACAGGGGAAAGATATACCGGCTGGTCGAGTGAATCTCAGGTGGAGATTGGAGGGTGTACAGGAGAGAGATATAGCGGCTGGTAGAGTGAATCTCAGGTGGAGATGAGAGGGTGTACAGGGGAAAGATATACTGGCTGCTTGAGTGAATCTCAGGTGGAGATGAGACTGTGTACAGGAGAGAGATGTACCGGCTGCTTGAGTGAATCACAGGTGGAGATGACAGGTCGTACAGGAGAGAGATATACCATCTGCTTGAGTGAATCTCAGGTGGAGATGAGACTGCGTACAGGAGAGAGATATACCGGCTGGTCGAGTGAATCTCAGGTGGAGATGAGAGGGTGTACAGGAGAGAGATATACCGGCTGCTTGCGTGAATCCCAGGTGGAGATTATAGGGTGTGCAGTAGAGAGATATAACGGCTGGTTTTCAGAATCACAGGTGGAGATGAGAGGGTGTACAGGAGAGAGATATACCGGCTTGTGGAGCGAATCTCACGTGGAGATGAGAGGGTGTACAGCAGAGAGATATACCGACTGGTCGAGTGAATCTCAGGTGGAGATGAGAGGGCGTACAGGAGAGAGATATACCGGCTGCTTGAGTGAATCTCAGGTGGAGATGAGAGGGCGTACAGGACAGAGATATACCGGCTTGTTGACTGAAACTCAGGTGGAGATGAGAGGGCGTACAGGCAAGAGATATACCGGCTGGTCGAGTGAATCTCAGGTGGAGATTGGAGGGTGTACAGGAGAGAGATATACCGGCTGCTGAGTGAATCTCAGGAGGTGATGAGACTGTGTACAGGAGAGAGATATACCGGCTGCATGAGTGAATCAGAGGCGGAGATGAGAGTGTGTACAGGAGAGATATATATCAGCTGCTTTATTGAATCTCAGGTGGAGATGAGAGGGTGTACAGGAGAGAGATATACCGGCTGCTTGAGTGAATCTCAGGTGGAGACGACAGGTCGTACAGGAGGGAGATATATCGGCTGGTCGAGTGGATCTCAGGTGGAGATGACAGGGAGCACAGGAGAGAGATATACCGGCAGCTTGATTGAATCTCAGGTGGAGATGAGAGGGCGTACTGGAGAGAGGTATACCGGCTGCTTGAGTGAATCTCAGGTGGAGATGAGAGGGTGTACAGGAGAGAGATATACCGGCTTGTCGAGCGAATCTCACGTGGAGATGAGAGGGCGTACAGGAGAGAGATATACCGGCTGCTGAGTGAATCTCAGGAGGAGATGAGACTGTGTAAAGGAGAGAGATATACCGGCTGGTTGTCAGAATCTCAGGTGGAGATCAGAGTGTGTACAGGAGAGAGATATACCGGCTGCTTGAGTGAATCTCAGGTGGAGATGAGAGGGTGTACAGGAGAGAGATATACCGGTTGCTTGAGTGAATCTCAGGTGGAGATGAGAGGGTGTACAGGAGAGAGATATACCGGCTGCTTGATTGAATCTCAGGTGGAGATGAGAGGGTGTACATGAGAGAGATATACCGGCTGGTTGTCAGAATCTCAGGTGGAGATCAGAGGGTGTACAGCAGAGAGATATACCGGCTGGTCGAGTGAATCTCAGGTGGAGATGAGAGGGCGTACAGGAGAGAGATATACCGGATGCTTGAGTGAATCTCAGGCGGAGATGAGAGGGCGTACTGGAGTGAGATATACCGGCTGGTCGAGTGAATCTCAGGTGGAGATGAGAGGGCGGACAGTCGAGAGATATATCGGCTGGTCGACTGAATCTCAGGTGGAAATGAGACGGTGTACATGAGAGAGATATACCGGCTGGTTGACAGAATCTCAGGTGGAGATGACAGGATGTACAGCAGACAGATATAGTGGCTTGTTGAGTTATTCTCAGATGGAGATGAGAGGGTGTACATGAGAGAGATATACCGGCTGGTTGTCAGAAACTCAGGTGGAGATGAGAGCGTGTACAGGAGAGAGATATACCGGCTGGTTGAGTGAATCTCAGGTGGAGATGAGAGGGTGTACAGGGGAAAGTTATACCGGCTGCTTGAGTGAATCTCAGATGGAGATGAGAGGGTGTACAGGAGAGAGATATACAGGCTGCTTGAGAGAACCTCAGGTGGAGATGAGAGGGTGTACAGTAGAGAGATATACCGGCTGGTTTTCAGAATCTCAGGTGGAGATGAGAGGGTGTACAGGAGAGAGATATACCGGCTGCTTGATTGAATCTCAGGTGGAGATGAGAGGGTGTACAGGAGAGAGATATACCAGCTGCATGAGTGAATCAGAGGTGGAGATGAGAGGGTGTAGAGGGGAGAGATATACCGGCTGCTTGAGTGAATCTCAGGTGGAGACGACAGGTCGTACAGGAGGGAGATATATCGGCTGGTCGAGTGGATCTCAGGTGGAGATGACAGGGCGCACAGGAGAGAGATATACCGGCAGCTTGATTGAATCTCAGGTGGAGATCAGAGGGCGTACAGGAGAGAAATATACCGGCTGGTCGAGTGAATCTCAGGTTGGAGATGAGAGGTTGTACATGAGAGAGATATACCGGCTGGTTGTCAGAATGTCAGGTGGAGATGACAGGATGTACAGCAGAGAGATATTTCGGATGGTCGAGTGAACCTCAGGTGGAGATGAGAGGGTGTATAGGAGAGAGATATACCGGCTGGTTGTCAGAATCTCAGGTGGAGATCAGAGGGTGTACAGGAGAGAGATATACCGGCTGCTTGAGTGAATCTCAGGTGGAGATGAGAGGGTGTACAGGAGAGAGATATACCGGTTGCTTGAGTGAATCTCAGGTGGAGATGAGAGGGTGAACAGGAGGGAGATATACCGGCTGCGTGAGTGAAACTCAGGTGGAGATGAGAGGGTGTACAGTAGAGAGATATACCGGCTGGTTTTCAGAATCTCAGGTGGAGATGAGAGGGTGTACAGGAGAGAGATATACCGGCTGCTTGATTGAATCTCAGGTGGAGATGAGAGGGTGTACAGGAGAGAGATATACCGGCTGCATGAGTGAATCAGAGGTGGAGATGAGAGGGTGTAGAGGGGAGAGATATACCGGCTGCTTGAGTGAATCTCAGGTGGAGACGACAGGTCGTACAGGAGGGAGATATATCGGCTGGTCGAGTGGATCTCAGGTGGAGATGACAGGGCGCACAGGAGAGAGATATACCGGCAGCTTGATTGAATCTCAGGTGGAGATCAGAGGGCGTACAGGAGAGAAATATACCGGCTGGTCGAGTGAATCTCAGGTTGGAGATGAGAGGGTGTACATGAGAGAGATATACCGGCTGGTTGTCAGAATGTCAGGTGGAGATGACAGGATGTACAGCAGAGAGATATATCGGCTGGTCGAGTGAACCTCAGGTGGAGATGAGAGGGTGTACAGGAGAGAGATATACCGGCTTGTCGACCGAATCTCACGTGGAGATGAGAGGGTGTACAGCAGAGAGATATACCGGCTGGTCGAGTGAATCTCAGGTGGAGATGAGAGGGCGTACAGGAGAGAGATATACCGGATGCTTGATTGAATCTCAGGCGGAGATGAGAGGGCGTACTGGAGTGAGATGTACCGGCTGGTCGAGTGAATCTCAGGTGGAGATGAGAGGGCGGACAGTCGAGAGATATATCGGCTGGTCGAGTGAATCTCAGGTGGAGATGAGAGGGTGTACATGAGAGAGATATACCGGCTGGTTGTCAGAATCTCAGTTGGAGATGACAGGATGTACAGCAGACAGATATAGTGGCTGGTTGAGTTATTCTCAGATGGAGATGAGAGGGTGCACATGAGAGGATATACCGGCTGGTTGTCAGAAACTCAGGTGGAGATGAGAGCGTGTACAGCAGAGAGATATACCGGCTGGTTGAGTGAATCTCAGGTGGCGATGAGAGGTTGTACAGGGGAAAGATATACCGGCTGCTTGAGTGAATCTCAGATGGAGATGAGAGGGTTTACAGGAGAGAGATATACAGGCTGCTTGAGAGAACCTCAGTTGGAGATGAGAGGGTGTACAGGAGAGAGATATACCGGCTGCTTGAGTGAATCACAGGTGGAGATGACAGGGCGTACAGGAGAGAGATATACCGTCTGCTTGAGTGAATCTCAGGTGGAGATGAGACTGTGTAGAGGAGAGAGATATACCGGCTGGTCGAGTGAATCTCAGGTGGAGATGAGAGGGTGTACAGGAGAGAGATATACCGGCTGCTTGAGTGAATCTCAGGTGGAGATTATAGGGTGTGCAGTAGAGAGATATAACGGCTGGTTTTCAGAATCTCAGGAGGAGATGAGAGGGTGTACAGGAGAGAGATATACCGGCTGCTTGAGTGAATCTCAGGTGGAGATGAGAGGGTGTACAGGAGAGAGATATACCGACTGCTTGAGTGAATCTCAGGCGGAGACGACAGGTCGTACAGGAGGGAGATATATCGGCTCGTCGAGTGGATCTCAGGTGGAGATGACAGGGGCGCACAGGAGAGAGATATACCGGCAGCTTGAGTGAATCACAGGTGGAGATGAGAGGGCGTACAGGAGAGAGGTATACCGGCTGCTTGAGTGAATCACAGGTGGAGATGAGAGGCGTACAGGAGAGAGATATACCGTCTGCTTGAGTGAATCTGAGGTGGAGATGAGACTGTGTACAGGAGAGAGATATACCGGCTGGTTGACAGAATCTCAGGTGGAGATGACAGGATGTACAGCAGACAGATATAGTGGCTGGTTGAGTTATTCTCAGATGGAGATGAGAGGGTGTACATGAGAGAGATATACCGGCTGGTTGTCAGAAACTCAGGTGGAGATGAGAGCGTGTACAGGAGAGAGATATACCGGCTGGTTGAGTGAATCTCAGGTGGAGATGAGAGGGTGTACAGGGGAAAGATATACCGGCTGCTTGAGTGAATCTCAGATGGAGATGAGAGGGTGTACAGGAGAGAGATATACAGGCTGCTTGAGAGAACCTCAGGTGGAGATGAGAGGGTGTACAGGAGAGAGATATACCGGCTGCTTGAGTGAATCTCAGGTGGAGATGAGAGGGCGTACAGGAGAGAGGTATACCGGCTGCTTGAGTGAATCTCAGGTGGAGATCAGAGTGTGTACAGGAGAAAAATATACCGGCTGGTCGAGTGAATCTCAGGTTGGAGATGAGAGAGTGTACATGACAGCGATATACCGGCTGGTTGTCAGAATGTCAGGTGGAGATGACAGGATGTACAGCAGAGAGATATTTTGGCTGGTCGAGTGAATCTCAGGTGGAGATGAGAAGGTGTACAGGAGAGATATATACCGGCTTGTGGAGCGAATCTCACGTGGAGATGAGAGGGTGTACAGCAGAGAGATATACCGGCTGGTCGAGTGAATCTCAGGTGGAGATGAGAGGGCGTACAGGAGAGAGATATACCGGCTGCTTGAGTGAATCTCAGGTGGAGATGAGAGGGCGTACAGGAGAGAGATATACCGGCTGCTGAGTGAATCTCAGGAGGAGATGAGACTGTGTACAGGAGAGAGATATAACGGCTGCATGAGTGAATCAGAGGCGGAGATGAGAGTGTGTACAGGAGAGATATATATCAGCTGCTTTAGTGAATCTCAGGTGGAGATGAGAGGGTGTACAGGAGAGAGATATACCGGCTGCTTGAGTGAATCTCAGGTGGAGACGACAGGTCGTATAGGAGGGAGATATATCGGCTGGTCGAGTGGATCTCAGGTGGAGATGACAGGGCGCACAGGAGAGAGATATACCGGCAGCTTGAGTGAATCTCAGGTGGAGATGAGAGGGCGTACAGGAGAGAGGTATACCGGCTGCTTGAGTGAATCTCAGGTGGAGATCAGAGGGCGTACAGGAGAAAAATATACCGGCTGGTCGAGTGAATCTCAGGTTGGAGATGAGAGGATGTACATGACAGCGATATACCGGCTGGTTGTCAGAATGTCAGGTGGAGATGACAGGATGTACAGCAGAGAGATATTTCGGCTGGTCGAGTGAATCTCAGCTGGAGATGAGAGGGTGTATAGGAGAGAGATATACCGGCTTGTCGAGCGAATCTCACGTGGAGATGAGAGGGTGTACAGCAGAGAGATATACCGGCTGGTCGAGTGAATCTCAGGTGGAGATGAGAGGGCGTACAGGAGAGAGATATACGGCTGCTGAGTGAACCTCAGGAGGAGATGAGACTGTGTACAGGAGAGAGATGTACCGGCTGGTTGTCAGAATCTCAGTGGAGATCAGAGGGTGTACAAGAGAGAGATATACCGGCTGCTTGAGTGAATCTCAGGTGGAGATGAGAGGGTGTACAGGAGAGAGATATACCGGTTGCTTGAGTGAATCTCAGGTGGAGATGAGAGGGTGTACAGGAGAGAGATATACCAGCTGCTTGAGTGAATCTCAGGTGGAGATGAGAGGGTGTACAGTAGAGAGATATACCGGCTGGTTTTCAGAATCTCAGGTGGAGATGAGAGGGTGTACAGGAGAGAGATATACCGGCTGCTTGATTGAATCTCAGGTGGAGGTGAGAGGGTGTACAGGAGAGAGATATACCGGCTGCATGAGTGAATCAGAGGTGGAGATGAGAGGGTGTAGAAGGGAGAGATATACCGGCTGTTTGAGTGAATCTCAGGTGGAGACGACAGGTCGTACAGGAGGGAGATATATCGGCTGGTCGAGTGGATCTCAGGTTGGAGATGAGAGGGTGTACATGAGAGAGATATACCGGCTGGTTGTCAGAATGTCAGGTGGAGATGACAGGATGTACAGCAGAGAGATATATCGGCTGGTCGAGTGAACCTCAGGTGGAGATGAGAGGGTGTACAGGAGAGAGATATACTGGCTTGTCGACCGAATCTCACGTGGAGATGAGAGGGTGTACAGCAGAGAGATATACCGGCTGGTCGAGTGAATCTGAGGTGGAGATGAGAGGGCGTACAGGAGAGAGATATACCGGATGCTTGAGTGAATCTCAGGCGGAGATGAGAGGGCGTACTGGAGTGAGATATACCGGCTGGTCGAGTGAATCTCAGGTGGAGATGAGAGGGCGGACAGTCGAGAGATATATCGGCTGGTCGACTGAATCTCAGGTGGAGATGAGAGGGTGTACATGAGAGAGATATTCCGGCTGGTTGTCAGAATCTCAGGTGGAGATGACAGGATGTACAGCAGACAGATATAGTGGCTGGTTGAGTTATTCTCAGATGGAGATGAGAGGGTGTACATGAGAGAGATATACCGGCTGGTTGTCAGAAACTCAGGTGGAGATGAGAGCGTGTACAGGAGAGAGATATACCGGCTGGTTGAGTGAATCTCAGGTGGAGATGAGAGGGTGTACAGGGGAAAGATATACCGGCTGCTTGAGTGAATCTCAGATGGAGATGAGAGGGTGTACAGGAGAGAGATATACAGGCTGCTTGAGAGAACCTCAGGTGGAGATGAGAGGGTGCACAGGAGAGAGATATACCGGCTGCTTGAGTGAATCACAGGTGGAGATGACAGGGCGTACAGGAGAGAGATATACCGTCTGCTTGAGTGAATCTCCGGTGGAGATGAGACTGTGTACAGGAGAGAGATATACCGGCTGGTCGAGTGAATCTCAGGTGGAGATGAGAGGGTGTACAGGAGAGAGATATACCGGCTGCTTGAGTGAATCTCAGGTGGAGATTATAGGGTGTGCAGTAGAGAGATATAACGGCTGGTTTTCAGAATCTCAGGAGGAGATGAGAGGGTGTATAGGAGAGAGATATACCGGCTGCTTGAGTGAATCTCAGGTGGAGATGAGAGTGTGTACAGGAGAGATATATATCAGCTGCTTTAGTGAATCTCAGGTGGAGATGAGAGGGTGTACAGGAGAGAGATATACCGGCAGCTTGAGTGAATCTCAGGTGGAGATGAGAGGGCGTACAGGAGAGAGGAATACAGGCTGCTTGAGTGAATCTCAGGTGGAGATCAGAGGGCGTACAGGAGAAAAATATACCGGCTGGTCGAGTGAATTTCAGGTTGGAGATGAGAGGGTGTACATGACAGCGATATACCGGCTGGTTGTCAGAATGTCAGGTGGAGATGACAGGATGTACAGCAGAGAGATATTTAGGCTGGTCGAGTGAATCTCAGGTGGAGATAAGAGGGTGTACAGGAGAGAGATATACCGGCTTGTCGAGCGAATCTCACGTGGAGATGAGAGGGTGTACAGCAGAGAGATATACCGGCTGGTCGAGTGAATCTCAGGAGGAGATGAGAGGGCGTACAGGAAAGAGATATACCGGCTGCTTGAGTGAATCTCAGGTGGAGATGAGAGGTCGTACAGGACAGAGATATACCGGATTGTTGACTGAAACTCAGGTGGAGATGAGAGGGCGTACAGGCGAGAGATAGAACGGCTGGTCGAGTGAATCTCAGGTGGAGATTGGAGGGTGTACAGGAGAGAGATATACCGGCTGCTGAGTGAATCTCAGGAGGAGATGAGACTGTGTACAGGAGAGAGATATACCGGCTGCATGAGTGAATCAGAGGCGGAGATGAGAGTGTGTACAGGAGAGATATATATCAGCTGCTTTAGTGAATCTCAGGTGGAGATGAGAGGGTGTACAGGAGAGAGATATACCGGCTGCTTGAGTGAATCTCAGGTGGAGACGACAGGTCGTACAGGAGGGAGATATATCGGCTGGTCGAGTGGATCTCAGGTGGAGATGACAGGGCGCACAGGAGAGAGATATACCGGCAGCCTGAGTGAATCTCAGATGGAGATGAGAGGGCGTACAGGAGAGAGGTATACCGGCTGCTTGAGTGAATCTCAGGTGGAGATCAGAGGGCGTACAGGAGAAAAATATACCGGCTGGTCGAGTGAATCTCAGGTTGGAGATGAGAGGGTGTACATGACAGCGATATACCGGCTGGTTGTCAGAATGTCAGGTGGAGATGACAGGATGTACAGCAGAGAGATATTTCGGCTAGTCGAGTGAATCTCAGGTGGAGATGAGAGGGTGTATAGGAGAGAGATATACCGGCTTGTCGAGCGAATCTCACGTGGAGATGAGAGGGTGTACAGCAGAGAGATATACCGGCTGGTCAAGTGAATCTCAGGTGGAGATGAGAGGACGTACAGGAGAGAGATATACCGGCTGCTGAGTGAATCTCAGGAGGAGATGAGACTGTGTACAGGAGAGAGATATACCGGCTGGTTGTCAGAATCTCAGGTGGAGATCAGAGGGTGTACAGGAGAGAGATATACCGGCTGCTTGAGTGAATCTCAGGTGGAGATGAGGGGGTGTACAGGAGAGAGATATACCGGTTGCTTGAGTGAATCTCAGGTGGAGATGAGAGGGTGTACAGGAGAGAGATATACCGGCTGCTTGAGTGAATCTCAGGTGAAGATGAGAGGGTGTACAGTAGAGAGATATACCGGCTGGTTTTCAGAAT
Source organism: Mobula birostris (assembly GCF_030028105.1). Lineage (NCBI taxonomy): Eukaryota > Metazoa > Chordata > Chondrichthyes > Myliobatiformes > Myliobatidae > Mobula > Mobula birostris. Next base: position 42,630 of record NW_027275411.1, read on the forward strand.
CTCAGGTGGAGATGAGAGGGTGTACAGGAGAGAGGATATACCGGCTGCTTGATTGAATCTCAGGTGGAGATGAGAGGGTATACAGGAGAGAGATATACCGGCTGCATGAGTGAATCAGAGGTGGAGATGAGAGGGTGTAGAAGGGAGAGATATACCGGCTGCTTGAGTGAATCTCAGGTGGACACGACAGGTCGTACAGGAGGGAGATATATCGGCTGGTCGAGTGGATCTCAGGTGGAGATGACAGGGCGCACAGGAGAGAGATATACCGGCAGCTTGATTGAATCTCAGGTGGAGATCAGAGGGCGTACAGGAGAGAAATATACCGGCTGGTCGAGTGAATCTCAGGTGGAGATGAGAGGGTGTACATGAGAGAGATATACCGGCTGGTTGTCAGAATGTCAGGTGGAGATGACAGGATGTACAGCAGAGAGATATATCGGATGGTCGAGTGAACCTCAGGTGGAGATGAGAGGGTGTACAGGAGAGAGATATACTGGCTTGTCGAGCGAATCTCACGTGGAGATGAGAGGGTGTACAGCAGAGAGATATACCGGCTGGTCGAGTGAATCTCAGGTGGAGATGAGAGGGCGTACAGGAGAGAGATATACCGGATGCTTGAGTGAATCTCAGGCGGAGATGACAGGGCGTACTGGAGTGAGATATACCGGCTGGTCGAGTGAATCTCAGGTGGAGATGAGAGGGCGGACAGTCGAGAGATATATCGGCTGGTCGACTGAATCTCAGATGGAGATGAGAGGGTGTACATGAGAGAGATATACCGGCTGGTTGTCAGAATCTCAGGTGGAGATGACAGGATGTACAGCAGACAGATATAGTGGCTGGTTGAGTTATTCTCAGATGGAGATGAGAGGGTGTACATGAGAGAGATATACCGGCTGGTTGTCAGAAACTCAGGTGGAGATGAGAGCGTGTACAGGAGAGAGATATACCGGCTGGTTGAGTAAATCTCAGGTGGAGATGAGAGGGTGTACAGGGGAAAGATATACCGGCTGCTTGAGTGAATCTCAGATGGAAATGAGAGGGTGTACAAGAGAGCGATATACAGGCTGCTTGAGAGAACCTCAGGTGGAGATGAGAGTGTGTACAGGAGAGAGATATACCGGCTGCTTGAGTGAATCACAGGTGGAGATGACAGGGCGTACAGGAGAGAGATATACCGTCTGCTTCAGTGAATCTCAGGTGGAGATGAGACTGTGTACAGGAGAGAGATATACCGGCTGGTCGAGTGAATCTCAGGTGGAGATGAGAGGGTGTACAGGAGAGAGATATACCGGCTGCTTGAGTGAATCTCAGGTGGAGATTATAGGGTGTGTAGTAGAGAGATATAACGGCTGGTTTTCAGAATCTCAGGTGGAGATGAGAGGGTGTACAGGAGAGAGATATACCGGCTGCATGAGTGAATCAGAGGCGGAGATGAGAGTGTGTACAGGAGAGATATATATCAGCTGCTTTAGTGAATCTCAGGTGGAGATGAGAGGGTGTACAGGAGAGAGATATACCGGCTGCTTGAGTGAATCTCAGGTGGAGACGACAGGTCGTACAGGAGGGAGATATATCGGCTGGTCGAGTGGATCTCAGGTGGAGATGAGAGGGCGTACAGGAGAGAGGTATACCGGCTGCTAGAGTGAATCTCAGGTGGAGATCAGAGGGCGTACAGGAGAAAAATATACCGGCTGGTCGAGTGAATCTCAGGTTGGAGATGAGAGGGTGTACATGACAGCGATATACCGGCTGGTTCTCAGAATGTCAGGTGGAGATGACAGGATTTACAGCAGAGAGATATTTCGGCTGGTCGAGTGAATCTCAGGTGGAGATGAGAGGGTGTACAGGGGAGAGATTTTCCGGCTTGTCGAGCGAATCTCACGTGGAGATGAGAGGGTGTACAGCAGAGAGATATACCGGCTGGTCGAGTGAATCTCAGGTGGAGATGAGAGGGCGTACAGGAGAGAGATATACCGGCTGCTTGAGTGAATCTCCGGTGGAGATGAGAAGGCGTACAGGAGAGAGATATACCGGCTGGTTGAGTGAAACTCAGGTGGAGATGAGAGGGCGTACAGGGGAAAGATATACCGGCTGGTCGAGTGAATCTCAGGTGGAGATTGGAGGGTGTACAGGAGAGAGATATACCGGCTGCTGAGTGAATCTCAGGTGGAGATGAGACTGTGTACAGGAGAGAGATAGACCGGCTGCTTGAGTGAATCACAGGTGGAGATGACAGGGCGTACAGGAGAGAGATATACCGTCTGCTTGAGTGAATCTCAGGTGGAGATGAGACTGTGTACAGGAGAGAGATATACCGGCTGGTCGAGTGAATCTCAGGTGGAGATGAGAGGGTGTACAGGAGAGAGATATACCGGCTGCTTGAGTGAATCTCAGGTGGAGATGAGAGGATGTACAGGAGAGAGATATACCGGCTGCATGAGTGAATCAGAGGCGGAGATGAGAGTGTGTACAGGAGAGATATATATCAGCTGCTTTAGTGAATCTCAGGTGCAGATGAGAGGGTGTACAGGAGAGAGATATACCGGCTGCTTGAGTGAATCTCAGGCGGAGACGACAGGTCGTACAGGAGGGAGATATATCGGCTGGTCGAGTGGATCTCAGGTGGAGATGAGAGGGCGTACAGGAGAGAGGTATACCGGCTGCTTGAGTGAATCTCAGGTGGAGATCAGAGGGCGTACAGGAGAAAAATATACCGGCTGGTCGAGTGAATGTCAGGTTGGAGATGAGAGGGTGTACATGACAGCGATATACCGGCTGGTTGTCAGAATGTCAGGTGGAGATGACAGGATGTACAGCAGAGAGATATTACGGCTGGTCGAGTGAATCTCAGGTGGAGATGAGAGGGTGTACAGGAGAGAGATATACCGGCTTGTCGAGCGAATCTCACGTGGAGATGAGAGGGTATACAGCAGAGAGATATACCGGCTGGTCGAGTGAATCTCAGGTGGATATGAGAGGGCGTACAGGAGAGAGATATACCGGCTGCTTGAGTGAATCTCAGGTGGAGATGAGAGGGCGTACAGGAGAGAGATATACCGGCTGGTCGAGTGAATCTCAGGTGGAGATTGGAGGGTGTACAGGAGAGAGATATACCGGCTGCTGAGTGAATCTCAGGTGGAGATGAGACTGTGTACAGGAGAGAGATGTACCGGCTGCTTGAGTGAATCACAGGTGGAGATGACAGGTCGTACAGGAGAGAGATATACCATCTGCTTGAGTGAATCTCAGGTGGAGATGAGAGGGTGTACAGGGGAGAGATTTTCCGGCTTGTCGAGCGAATCTTACGTGGAGATTTGAGGGTGTACAGCAGAGAGATATACCGGCTGGTCGACTGAATCTCAGGTGGAGATGAGAGGGCGTACAGGAGAGAGATATACCGGCTGCTTGAGTGAATCTCCGGTGGAGATGAGAAGGCGTACAGGAGAGAGATATACCGGCTGGTTGAGTGAAACTCAGGTGGAGATGAGAGGGCGTACAGGGGAAAGATATACCGGCTGGTCGAGTGAATCTCAGGTGGAGATTGGAGGGTGTACAGGAGAGAGATATACCGGCTGCTGATTGAATCTCAGGTGGAGATGAGACTGTGTACAGGAGAGAGATAGACCGGCTGCTTGAGTGAATCACAGGTGGAGATGACAGGGCGTACAGGAGAGAGATATACCGTCTGCTTGAGTGAATCTCAGGTGGAGATGAGACTGTGTACAGGAGAGAGATATACCGGCTGGTCGAGTGAATCTCAGGTGGAGATGAGAGGGTGTACAGGAGAGAGATATACCGGCTGCTTGAGTGAATCTCAGGTGGAGATGAGAGGATGTACAGGAGAGAGATATACCGGCTGCATGAGTGAATCAGAGGCGGAGATGAGAGTGTGTACAGGAGAGATATATATCAGCTGCTTTAGTGAATCTCAGGTGCAGATGAGAGGGTGTACAGGAGAGAGATATACCGGCTGCTTGAGTGAATCTCAGGCGGAGACGACAGGTCGTACAGGAGGGAGATATATCGGCTGGTCGAGTGGATCTCAGGTGGAGATGAGAGGGCGTACAGGAGAGAGGTATACCGGCTGCTTGAGTGAATCTCAGGTGGAGATCAGAGGGCGTACAGGAGAAAAATATACCGGCTGGTCGAGTGAATGTCAGGTTGGAGATGAGAGGGTGTACATGACAGCGATATACCGGCTGGTTGTCAGAATGTCAGGTGGAGATGACAGGATGTACAGCAGAGAGATATTACGGCTGGTCGAGTGAATCTCAGGTGGAGATGAGAGGGTGTACAGGAGAGAGATATACCGGCTTGTCGAGCGAATCTCACGTGGAGATGAGAGGGTATACAGCAGAGAGATATACCGGCTGGTCGAGTGAATCTCAGGTGGATATGAGAGGGCGTACAGGAGAGAGATATACCGGCTGCTTGAGTGAATCTCAGGTGGAGATGAGAGGGCGTACAGGAGAGAGATATACCGGCTGGTCGAGTGAATCTCAGGTGGAGATTGGAGGGTGTACAGGAGAGAGATATACCGGCTGCTGAGTGAATCTCAGGTGGAGATGAGACTGTGTACAGGAGAGAGATGTACCGGCTGCTTGAGTGAATCACAGGTGGAGATGACAGGTCGTACAGGAGAGAGATATACCATCTGCTTGAGTGAATCTCAGGTGGAGATGAGACTGTGTACAGGAGAGAGATATACCGGCTGGTCGAGTGAATCTCAGGTGGAGATGAGAGGGTGTACAGGAGAGAGATATACCGGCTGCTTGCGTGAATCCCAGGTGGAGATTATAGGGTGTGCAGTAGAGAGATATAACGGCTGGTTTTCAGAATCACAGGTGGAGATGAGAGGGTGTACAGGAGAGAGATATACCGGCTTGTGGAGCGAATCTCACGTGGAGATGAGAGGGTGTACAGCAGAGAGATATACCGACTGGTCGAGTGAATCTCAGGTGGAGATGAGAGGGCGTACAGGAGAGAGATATACCGGCTGCTTGAGTGAATCTCAGGTGGAGATGAGAGGGCGTACAGGACAGAGATATACCGGCTTGTTGACTGAAACTCAGGTGGAGATGAGAGGGCGTACAGGCGAGAGATATACCGGCTGGTCGAGTGAATCTCAGGTGGAGATTGGAGGGTGTACAGGAGAGAGATATACCGGCTGCTGAGTGAATCTCAGGAGGTGATGAGACTGTGTACAGGAGAGAGATATACCGGCTGCATGAGTGAATCAGAGGCGGAGATGAGAGTGTGTACAGGAGAGATATATATCAGCTGCTTTAGTGAATCTCAGGTGGAGATGAGAGGGTGTACAGGAGAGAGATATACCGGCTGCTTGAGTGAATCTCAGGTGGAGACGACAGGTCGTACAGGAGGGAGATATATCGGCTGGTCGAGTGGATCTCAGGTGGAGATGACAGGGAGCACAGGAGAGAGATATACCGGCAGCTTGATTGAATCTCAGGTGGAGATGAGAGGGCGTACTGGAGAGAGGTATACCGGCTGCTTGAGTGAATCTCAGGTGGAGATGAGAGGGTGTACACGAGAGAGATATACCGGCTTGTCGAGCGAATCTCACGTGGAGATGAGAGGGCGTACAGGAGAGAGATATACCGGCTGCTGAGTGAATCTCAGGAGGAGATGAGACTGTGTAAAGGAGAGAGATATACCGGCTGGTTGTCAGAATCTCAGGTGGAGATCAGAGGGTGTACAGGAGAGAGATATACCGGCTGCTTGAGTGAATCTCAGGTGGAGATGAGAGGGTGTACAGGAGAGAGATATACCGGTTGCTTGAGTGAATCTCAGGTGGAGATGAGAGGGTGTACAGGAGAGAGATATACCGGCTGCTTGATTGAATCTCAGGTGGAGATGAGAGGGTGTACATGAGAGAGATATACCGGCTGGTTGTCAGAATCTCAGGTGGAGATCAGAGGGTGTACAGCAGAGAGATATACCGGCTGGTCGAGTGAATCTCAGGTGGAGATTAGAGGGCGTACAGGAGAGAGATATACCGGATGCTTGAGTGAATCTCAGGCGGAGATGAGAGGGCGTACTGGAGTGAGATATACCGGCTGGTCGAGTGAATCTCAGGTGGAGATGAGAGGGCGGACAGTCGAGAGATATATCGGCTGGTCGACTGAATCTCAGGTGGAAATGAGACGGTGTACATGAGAGAGATATACCGGCTGGTTGACAGAATCTCAGGTGGAGATGACAGGATGTACAGCAGACAGATATAGTGGCTTGTTGAGTTATTCTCAGATGGAGATGAGAGGGTGTACATGAGAGAGATATACCGGCTGGTTGTCAGAAACTCAGGTGGAGATGAGAGCGTGTACAGGAGAGAGATATACCGGCTGGTTGAGTGAATCTCAGGTGGAGATGAGAGGGTGTACAGGGGAAAGTTATACCGGCTGCTTGAGTGAATCTCAGATGGAGATGAGAGGGTGTACAGGAGAGAAATATACCGGCTGGTCGAGTGAATCTCAGGTTGGAGATGAGAGGTTGTACATGAGAGAGATATACCGGCTGGTTGTCAGAATGTCAGGTGGAGATGACAAGATGTACAGCAGAGAGATATATCGGATGGTCGAGTGAACCTCAGGTGGAGATGAGAGGGTGTATAGGAGAGAGATATACCGGCTGGTTGTCAGAATCTCAGGTGGAGATCAGAGGGTGTACAGGAGAGAGATATACCGGCTGCTTGAGTGAATCTCAGGTGGAGATGAGAGGGTGTACAGGAGAGAGATATACCGGTTGCTTGAGTGAATCTCAGGTGGAGATGAGAGGGTGAACAGGAGGGAGATATACCGGCTGCGTGAGTGAAACTCAGGTGGAGATGAGAGGGTGTACAGTAGAGAGATATACCGGCTGGTTTTCAGAATCTCAGGTGGAGATGAGAGGGTGTACAGGAGAGAGATATACCGGCTGCTTGATTGAATCTCAGGTGGAGATGAGAGGGTGTACAGGAGAGAGATATACCGGCTGCATGAGTGAATCAGAGGTGGAGATGAGAGGGTGTAGAGGGGAGAGATATACCGGCTGCTTGAGTGAATCTCAGGTGGAGACGACAGGTCGTACAGGAGGGAGATATATCGGCTGGTCGAGTGGATCTCAGGTGGAGATGACAGGGCGCACAGGAGAGAGATATACCGGCAGCTTGATTGAATCTCAGGTGGAGATCAGAGGGCGTACAGGAGAGAAATATACCGGCTGGTCGAGTGAATCTCAGGTTGGAGATGAGAGGGTGTACATGAGAGAGATATACCGGCTGGTTGTCAGAATGTCAGGTGGAGATGACAGGATGTACAGCAGAGAGATATATCGGCTGGTCGAGTGAACCTCAGGTGGAGATGAGAGGGTGTACAGGAGAGAGATATACCGGCTTGTCGACCGAATCTCACGTGGAGATGAGAGGGTGTACAGCAGAGAGATATACCGGCTGGTCGAGTGAATCTCAGGTGGAGATGAGAAGGCGTACAGGAGAGAGATATACCGGATGCTTGATTGAATCTCAGGCGGAGATGAGAGGGCGTACTGGAGTGAGATATACCGGCTGGTCGAGTGAATCTCAGGTGGAGATGAGAGGGCGGACAGTCGAAAGATATATCGGCTGGTCGAGTGAATCTCAGGTGGAGATGAGAGGGTGTACATGAGAGAGATATACCGGCTGGTTGTCAGAATCTCAGTTGGAGATGACAGGATGTACAGCAGACAGATATAGTGGCTGGTTGAGTTATTCTCAGATGGAGATGAGAGGGTGCACATGAGAGAGATATACCGGCTGGTTGTCAGAAACTCAGGTGGAGATGAGAGCGTGTACAGCAGAGAGATATACCGGCTGGTTGAGTGAATCTCAGGTGGCGATGAGAGGTTGTACAGGGGAAAGATATACCGGCTGCTTGAGTGAATCTCAGATGGAGATGAGAGGGTTTACAGGAGAGAGATATACAGGCTGCTTGAGAGAACCTCAGTTGGAGATGAGAGGGTGTACAGGAGAGAGATATACCGGCTGCTTGAGTGAATCACAGGTGGAGATGACAGGGCGTACAGGAGAGAGATATACCGTCTGCTTGAGTGAATCTCAGGTGGAGATGAGACTGTGTAGAGGAGAGAGATATACCGGCTGGTCGAGTGAATCTCAGGTGGAGATGAGAGGGTGTACAGGAGAGAGATATACCGGCTGCTTGAGTGAATCTCAGGTGGAGATTATAGGGTGTGCAGTAGAGAGATATAACGGCTGGTTTTCAGAATCTCAGGAGGAGATGAGAGGGTGTACAGGAGAGAGATATACCGGCTGCTTGAGTGAATCTCAGGTGGAGATGAGAGGGTGTGCAGGAGAGAGATATACCGGCTGCATGAGTGAATCAGAGGCGGAGATGAGAGTGTGTACAGGAGAGATATATATCATCTGCTTTAGTGAATCTCAGGTGGAGATGAGAGGGTGTACAGGAGAGAGATATACCGACTGCTTGAGTGAATCTCAGGCGGAGACGACAGGTCGTACAGGAGGGAGATATATCGGCTCGTCGAGTGGATCTCAGGTGGAGATGACAGGGCGCACAGGAGAGAGATATACCGGCAGCTTGAGTGAATCACAGGTGGAGATGAGAGGGCGTACAGGAGAGAGGTATACCGGCTGCTTGAGTGAATCACAGGTGGAGATGTGAGGGCGTACAGGAGAGAGATATACCGTCTGCTTGAGTGAATCTGAGGTGGAGATGAGACTGTGTACAGGAGAGAGATATACCGGCTGGTTGACAGAATCTCAGGTGGAGATGACAGGATGTACAGCAGACAGATATAGTGGCTGGTTGAGTTATTCTCAGATGGAGATGAGAGGGTGTACATGAGAGAGATATACCGGCTGGTTGTCAGAAACTCAGGTGGAGATGAGAGCGTGTACAGGAGAGAGATATACCGGCTGGTTGAGTGAATCTCAGGTGGAGATGAGAGGGTGTACAGGGGAAAGATATACCGGCTGCTTGAGTGAATCTCAGATGGAGATGAGAGGGTGTACAGGAGAGAGATATACAGGCTGCTTGAGAGAACCTCAGGTGGAGATGAGAGGGTGTACAGGAGAGAGATATACCGGCTGCTTGAGTGAATCACAGGTGGAGATGACAGGGCGTACAGCAGAGAGATATACCGTCTGCTTGAGTGAATCTGAGGTGGAGATGAGACTGTGTAAAGGAGAGAGATATACCGGCTGGTCGAGTGGATCTCAGGTGGAGATGACAGGGCGCACAGGAGAGAGATATACCGGCAGCTTGAGTGAATCTCAGGTGGAGATGAGAGGGCGTACAGGAGAGAGGTATACCGGCTGCTTGAGTGAATCTCAGGTGGAGATCAGAGTGTGTACAGGAGAAAAATATACCGGCTGGTCGAGTGAATCTCAGGTTGGAGATGAGAGAGTGTACATGACAGCGATATACCGGCTGGTTGTCAGAATGTCAGGTGGAGATGACAGGATGTACAGCAGAGAGATATTTTGGCTGGTCGAGTGAATCTCAGGTGGAGATGAGAGGGTGTACAGGAGAGATATATACCGGCTTGTGGAGCGAATCTCACGTGGAGATGAGAGGGTGTACAGCAGAGAGATATACCGGCTGGTCGAGTGAATCTCAGGTGGAGATGAGAGGGCGTACAGGAGAGAGATATACCGGCTGCTTGAGTGAATCTCAGGTGGAGATGAGAGGGCGTACAGGAGAGAGATATACCGGCTGCTGAGTGAATCTCAGGAGGAGATGAGACTGTGTACAGGAGAGAGATATAACGGCTGCATGAGTGAATCAGAGGCGGAGATGAGAGTGTGTACAGGAGAGATATATATCAGCTGCTTTAGTGAATCTCAGGTGGAGATGAGACTGTGTACAGGAGAGAGATGTACCGGCTGGTTGTCAGAATCTCAGGTGGAGATCAGAGGGTGTACAAGAGAGAGATATACCGGCTGCTTGAGTGAATCTCAGGTGGAGATGAGAGGGTGTACAGGAGAGAGATATACCGGTTGCTTGAGTGAATCTCAGGTGGAGATGAGAGGGTGTACAGGAGAGAGATATACCAGCTGCTTGAGTGAATCTCAGGTGGAGATGAGAGGGTGTACAGTAGAGAGATATACCGGCTGGTTTTCAGAATCTCAGGTGGAGATGAGAGGGTGTACAGGAGAGAGATATACCGGCTGCTTGATTGAATCTCAGGTGGAGGTGAGAGGGTGTACAGGAGAGAGATATACCGGCTGCATGAGTGAATCAGAGGTGGAGATGAGAGGGTGTAGAAGGGAGAGATATACCGGCTGCTTGAGTGAATCTCAGGTGGAGACGACAGGTCGTACAGGAGGGAGATATATCGGCTGGTCGAGTGGATCTCAGGTTGGAGATGAGAGGGTGTACATGAGAGAGATATACCGGCTGGTTGTCAGAATGTCAGGTGGAGATGACAGGATGTACAGCAGAGAGATATATCGGCTGGTCGAGTGAACCTCAGGTGGAGATGAGAGGGTGTACAGGAGAGAGATATACTGGCTTGTCGACCGAATCTCACGTGGAGATGAGAGGGTGTACAGCAGAGAGATATACCGGCTGGTCGAGTGAATCTGAGGTGGAGATGAGAGGGCGTACAGGAGAGAGATATACCGGATGCTTGAGTGAATCTCAGGCGGAGATGAGAGGGCGTACTGGAGTGAGATATACCGGCTGGTCGAGTGAATCTCAGGTGGAGATGAGAGGGCGGACAGTCGAGAGATATATCGGCTGGTCGACTGAATCTCAGGTGGAGATGAGAGGGTGTACATGAGAGAGATATTCCGGCTGGTTGTCAGAATCTCAGGTGGAGATGACAGGATGTACAGCAGACAGATATAGTGGCTGGTTGAGTTATTCTCAGATGGAGATGAGAGGGTGTACATGAGAGAGATATACCGGCTGGTTGTCAGAAACTCAGGTGGAGATGAGAGCGTGTACAGGAGAGAGATATACCGGCTGGTTGAGTGAATCTCAGGTGGAGATGAGAGGGTGTACAGGGGAAAGATATACCGGCTGCTTGAGTGAATCTCAGATGGAGATGAGAGGGTGTACAGGAGAGAGATATACAGGCTGCTTGAGAGAACCTCAGGTGGAGATGAGAGGGTGCACAGGAGAGAGATATACCGGCTGCTTGAGTGAATCACAGATGGAGATGACAGGGCGTACAGGAGAGAGATATACCGTCTGCTTGAGTGAATCTCCGGTGGAGATGAGACTGTGTACAGGAGAGAGATATACCGGCTGGTCGAGTGAATCTCAGGTGGAGATGAGAGGGTGTACAGGAGAGAGATATACCGGCTGCTTGAGTGAATCTCAGGTGGAGATTATAGGGTGTGCAGTAGAGAGATATAACGGCTGGTTTTCAGAATCTCAGGAGGAGATGAGAGGGTGTATAGGAGAGAGATATACCGGCTGCTTGAGTGAATCTCAGGTGGAGATGAGAGTGTGTACAGGAGAGATATATATCAGCTGCTTTAGTGAATCTCAGGTGGAGATGAGAGGGTGTACAGGAGAGAGATATACCGGCAGCTTGAGTGAATCTCAGGTGGAGATGAGAGGGTGTACATGACAGCGATATACCGGCTGGTTGTCAGAATGTCAGGTGGAGATGACAGGATGTACAGCAGAGAGATATTTAGGCTGGTCGAGTGAATCTCAGGTGGAGATAAGAGGGTGTACAGGAGAGAGATATACCGGCTTGTCGAGCGAATCTCACGTGGAGATGAGAGGGTGTACAGCAGAGAGATATACCGGCTGGTCGAGTGAATCTCAGGAGGAGATGAGAGGGCGTACAGGAAAGAGATATACCGGCTGCTTGAGTGAATCTCAGGTGGAGATGAGAGGTCGTACAGGACAGAGATATACCGGATTGTTGACTGAAACTCAGGTGGAGATGAGAGGGCGTACAGGCGAGAGATAGAACGGCTGGTCGAGTGAATCTCAGGTGGAGATTGGAGGGTGTACAGGAGAGAGATATACCGGCTGCTGAGTGAATCTCAGGAGGAGATGAGACTGTGTACAGGAGAGAGATATACCGGCTGCATGAGTGAATCAGAGGCGGAGATGAGAGTGTGTACAGGAGAGATATATATCAGCTGCTTTAGTGAATCTCAGGTGGAGATGAGAGGGTGTACAGGAGAGAGATATACCGGCTGCTTGAGTGAATCTCAGGTGGGAACGACAGGTCGTACAGGAGGGAGATATATCGGCTGGTCGAGTGGATCTCAGGTGGAGATGACAGGGCGCACAGGAGAGAGATATACCGGCAGCCTGAGTGAATCTCAGATGGAGATGAGAGGGCGTACAGGAGAGAGGTATACCGGCTGCTTGAGTGAATCTCAGGTGGAGATCAGAGGGCGTACAGGAGAAAAATATACCGGCTGGTCGAGTGAATCTCAGGTTGGAGATGAGAGGGTGTACATGACAGCGATATACCGGCTGGTTGTCAGAATGTCAGGTGGAGATGACAGGATGTACAGCAGAGAGATATTTCGGCTAGTCGAGTGAATCTCAGGTGGAGATGAGAGGGTGTATAGGAGAGAGATATACCGGCTTGTCGAGCGAATCTCACGTGGAGATGAGAGGGTGTACAGCAGAGAGATATACCGGCTGGTCAAGTGAATCTCAGGTGGAGATGAGAGGACGTACAGGAGAGAGATATACCGGCTGCTGAGTGAATCTCAGGAGGAGATGAGACTGTGTACAGGAGAGAGATATACCGGCTGGTTGTCAGAATCTCAGGTGGAGATCAGAGGGTGTACAGGAGAGAGATATACCGGCTGCTTGAGTGAATCTCATGTGGAGATGAGGGGGTGTACAGGAGAGAGATATACCGGTTGCTTGAGTGAATCTCAGGTGGAGATGAGAGGGTGTACAGGAGAGAGATATACCGGCTGGTCGAGTGGATCTCAGGTGGAGATGACAGGGCGCACAGGAGAGAGATATACCGGCAGCTTGATTGAATCTCAGGTGGAGATCAGAGGGCGTACAGGAGAGAAATATACCGGCTGGTCGAGTGAATCTCAGGTGGAGATGAGAGGGTGTACATGAGAGAGATATACCGGCTGGTTGTCAGAATGTCAGGTGGAGATGACAGGATGTACAGCAGAGAGATATATCGGATGGTCGAGTGAACCTCAGGTGGAGATGAGAGGGTGTACAGGAGAGAGATATACTGGCTTGTCGAGCGAATCTCACGTGGAGATGAGAGGGTGTACAGCAGAGAGATATACCGGCTGGTCGAGTGAATCTCAGGTGGAGATGAGAGGGTGTACAGGAGAGAGATATACCGGCTGCTTGAGTGAATCTCAGGTGAAGATGAGAGGGTGTACAGTAGAGAGATATACCGGCTGGTTTTCAGAATCTCAGGTGGAGATGAGAGGGTGTACAGGAGAGAGATATACCGGCTGCTTGATTGAATCTCAGGTGGAGATGAGAGGGTGTACAGGAGAGAGATATACCGGCTGCATGAGTGAATCAGAGGTGGAGATGAGAGGGTGTAGAAGGGAGAGATATACCGGCTGCTTGAGTGAATCTCAGGTGGACACGACAGGTCGTACAGGAGGGAGATATATCGGCTGGTCGAGTGGATCTCAGGTGGAGATGACAGGGCGCACAGGAGAGAGATATACCGGCAGCTTGATTGAATCTCAGGTGGAGATCAGAGGGCGTACAGGAGAGAAATATACCGGCTGGTCGAGTGAATCTCAGGTGGAGATGAGAGGGTGTACATGAGAGAGATATACCGGCTGGTTGTCAGAATGTCAGGTGGAGATGACAGGATGTACAGCAGAGAGATATATCGGATGGTCGAGTGAACCTCAGGTGGAGATGAGAGGGTGTACAGGAGAGAGATATACTGGCTTGTCGAGCGAATCTCACGTGGAGATGAGAGGGTGTACAGCAGAGAGATATACCGGCTGGTCGAGTGAATCTCAGGTGGAGATGAGAGGGCGTACAGGAGAGAGATATACCGGATGCTTGAGTGAATCTCAGGCGGAGATGACAGGGCGTACTGGAGTGAGATATACCGGCTGGTCGAGTGAATCTCAGGTGGAGATGAGAGGGCGGACAGTCGAGAGATATATCGGCTGGTCGACTGAATCTCAGGTGGAGATGAGAGGGTGTACATGAGAGAGATATACCGGCTGGTTGTCAGAATCTCAGGTGGAGATGACAGGATGTACAGCAGACAGATATAGTGGCTTGTTGAGTTATTCTCAGATGGAGATGAGAGGGTGTACATGAGAGAGATATACCGGCTGGTTGTCAGAAACTCAGGTGGAGATGAGAGCGTGTACAGGAGAGAGATATACAGGCTGCTTGAGAGAACCTCAGGTGGAGATGAGAGGGTGCACAGGAGAGAGATATACCGGCTGCTTGAGTGAATCACAGGTGGAGATGACAGGGCGTACAGGAGAGAGATATACCGTCTGCTTGAGTGAATCTCAGGTGGAGATGAGACTGTGTACAGGAGAGAGATATACCGGCTGGTCGAGTGAATCTCAGGTGGAGATGAGAGGGTGTACAGGAGAGAGATATACCGGCTGCTTGAGTGAATCTCAGGTGGAGATTATAGGGTGTGCAGTAGAGAGATATAACGGCTGGTTTTCAGAATCTCAGGAGGAGATGAGAGGGTGTACAGGAGAGTGATATACCGGCTGCTTGAGTGAATCTCAGGTGGAGATGAGAGGGTGCACAGGAGAGAGATATACCGGCTGCATGAGTGAGTCAGAGGCGGAGATGAGAGTGTGTACAGGAGAGATATATATCAGCTGCTTTAGTGAATCTCAGGTGGAGATGAGAGGGTGTACAGGAGAGAGATATACCGGCTGCTTGAGTGAATCTCAGGTGGAGACGACAGGTCGTACAGGAGGGAGATATATCGGCTGGTCGAGTGGATCTCAGGTGGAGATGACAGGGCGCACAGGAGAGAGATATACCGGCAGCTTGAGTGAATCTCAGGTGGAGATGAGAGGGCGTACAGGAGAGAGGTATACCGGCTGGTCGAGTGAATCTCAGGTGGAGATTGTAGGGTGTACAGGAGAGAAATATATCGGCTGCTGAGTGAATCTCAGGAGGAGATGAGACTGTGTACAGGAGAGAGATATACCGGCTGGTTGTCAGAATCTCAGGTGGAGATGAGAGGATGTACAGGAGAGAGATATAGCGGCTGGTTGAGTGAATCTCAGGTGGAGATGAGAGGGTGTACAGGGGAAAGATATACCGGCTGCTTGAGTGAATCTCAGATGGAGATGAGAGGGTGTACAGGAGGGAGATATACCGGCTGCTTGAGTGAATCTCAGGTGGAGATGAGAGGGTGTACAGGAGAGAGATATACCGTCTGCTTAAGTGAATCTCAGGTGGAGATGAGAGGGCGTACAGGAGGGAGATATACCGGCTGCTTGAGTGAATCTCAGGTGGAGATGAGAGGGCGTACAGGAGAGAGATATACTGGCTGGTTGTCAGAATCGCAGGGGGAGATGACAGGGTGTACAGGAGAGAGATATAACGGCTCGTAGAGTGAATCTCAGAAGGAGATGAGAGGGTGTACAGGAGGGAGATATACCGGCTGGTTGAGTGAATCTCAGGTGGAGATGAGAGTGTGTAGAGGAGTGAGATATACCGGCTGGTCGAGTGAATCTCAGGTGGAGATGAGAGGGTGTACAGGAGAGAGATATACCGGCTGGTCGAGTGAATCTCAGGTGGAGATGAGAGAGTGTACAGGAGAGAGATATACCGGCTGGTCGAGTGATTCTCAGGTGGAGATGAGAAGACGTACAGGAGAGAGATATACCGGCTGCTTGAGTGAATCTCAGGTTAAGATGAGAGGGCCTATAGGAGAGAGATATACCGGCTGGTCGAGTGAATCTCAGGTGGAGATCAGAGGGCACAAAGGAGAGAAATGTACCGGATGGTCGAGTGAATCTCAGGTGGAGATGAGAGGGCGGACAGGCGAGAGATATATCGGCTTGTCGAGGGAATCTCAGGTGGAGATGAGAGGGTGTACATGAGAGAGATATACCGGCTGGTTGTCAGAATCTCAGGTGGAGATGAGAGGGTGTACAGGAGAGAGATATACCGGCTGCTTGAGTGAATCTCAGGTGGAGATGAGAGGGTGTACAGGAGAGAGATATACCGGTTGCTTGCGTGAATCTCAGGTGGAGATGAGAGGGTGTACAGGAGAGAGATATACTGGCTGGTTGTCAGAATCGCAGGGGGAGATGACAGGGTGTACAGGAGAGAGATATAACGGCTCGTAGAGTGGATCTCAGAAGGAGATGAGAGGGTGTACAGGGCAGAGATATACCGGCTGGTTGAGTGAATCTCAGGTGGAGATGAGAGTGTGTAGAGGAGTGAGATATACCGGCTGGTCGAGTGAATCTCAGGTGGAGATGAGAGGGTGTACAGGAGACAGATATACCGGCTGGTCGAATGAATCACAGGTGGAGATGAGAGGGCGCACAGGAGAGAGATATACCGCTGGTCGAGTGAATGTCAGGAGGAGATGAGAGGGCGTACAGGATAGACATATAACGGCTGGTCGAGTAAATCTCAGGTGGAGATGACAGGGCGTACAGGAGAGAGATATACCGGCTGCTTGAGTGAATCTCAGGTGGAGATGAGAGGGTGTACAGCAGCGAGATATACCGGCTGGTTTTCAGAATCTCAGGTGGAGATGAGAGGGTGTACAGGATAGAGATATACCGGCTGCTTGAGTGAATCTCAGGTGGAGATGAGAGGGTGTACAGGAGAGATATATACCGGCTGCTTGAGTGAATCTCAGGGGGAGATGAGAGGGCGTACAGGAGGGCGATATATGGGCTGGTCGAGTGAATCTCAGGTGGAGATGAGAGGGTGTACAGGAGAGATATATACCGGCTGGTCGAGTG
>NW_027275412.1:0-50000 GCF_030028105.1 Mobula birostris
GTGGGTCCTGAGCCTCCTGTACCTCCTTCCTGATGTTTGAGGAGTAATAACAGTTCCTGAACCTGGTGGTGTGGGTCCTGAGGCTCCTGTACCTCCTTCCTGATGGTTGAGGGGGTAATAACTGTTCCTGAACCTGGTGGTGTGGGTCCTGAGGCTCCTGTACCTCCTTCCTGATGGTTGAGGGGTAATAACTGTTCCTGAACCTGGTGGTGTGGGTCCTGAGGCTCCTGTACCTCCTTCCTGATGGTTGAGGGGGTAATAACTGTTCCTGAACCTGGTGGTGTGGGTCCTGAGGCTCCCGTAGCTCCTTCCTGATGATTGAAGGATCATAACTGTTCCTGAACCTGGTGGTGTGGGTCCTGCGGCTCCCGTACCACCTTCCTGATGGTTGAGGGGTAATAACTGTTCCTGAACCTGGTGGTGTGGGACCTGAGGCTCCTGTACCTCCTTCCTGATGGTTGAGGGATAATAACTGTCCCTGAACCTGGTGGTGTGGGACCTGAGGCTCCTGTACCTCCTTCCTGATGGTTGAAGGGTAATAACTGTTCCTGAACCTGGTAATGTGGGGTCCTGAGGCTCCTGCACTTCCCTCCTGATGGCAGCAGCGGGAACAGAACACGGCCTGGGTGGTGGGAGCCCCTATCGGTGGAGCTGCTTTCCTGCGACAGCACTCTGTGTAGATGAGCTCAACGGTGGGAAGGGCTCACCCGAGGTGGACTGGGTTGTATCTTTTTGTAGGTTTTCACATTCAAGGGTATTGTGTTTCCATACCAGACTGTGACGCAGTCAGTCAATATACTCTCCACCACGCACCCATAGAAGTTTGTCAAAGTTTCAGGTATCATGCTGAATTTTCGCAAACTCCTAAGGAAGTAGAGGTGCTGCCGTGCTTTCTTCGTGATTGCTCTTATGTGTTCCCCCAGGACAGGTCCTCCAAAATGATAACACGGGGCAGTTAAAGGCGCTGACCCTCTCCACTTCTGATGTGGACTGCTCAGGGAGCTCTGATTTCCTACTCGTCGAGTTAATAGTCAGCTCACCCTGCTTCCCCACTCTGCCTACCCCAATCCTGACCTAGATTCTATTCGAAACACACGAGGTTCTGCAGGTACCAGACACACACAAAACGCCGGAGGAACTCAGCAGGTCATCATCTGGGAAAATGAAAGTTGTTTTGGGCTGAGAATCTCCTACAGGACTGGAAAGGAAGGGGTAAGATACCAGAATAAAAAGGTGGTGGGAGGGGGAAGGAGTATAGCTAGGAGATAGGTGAAGCCAGGTGGGTAGGGAAAGGGAAAGGCCTGGAGAGGAAGGAATCTGATCGGAGAGGAGAGCGGACCGGGGGGAGAAAGGGAAGGAGGAGGGACACCAGGGGGAGGTGATGGGTGGGAAAGGTAAAGGGCCAGAGTGGAAGGAATCTGATCAGAGAGGAGAGTGGACCGTGGGAGAAGGGGAAGGAGGAGGGGATCCAGGGGGAGGTGAGAGGCCAGAGTGGGGAACAGAAGAGGGGAGGGGAAGGGAATTGTTTTCACCAAGAGGAGAAATCGATCTTCATGCCATCGGGCTGGAGGCTACCCAGACAGAATACAAGGCGTTGCTCTCCACCCTTTCGGCACAGGAGGAGGCCGTGGACCGATATGCCGGAACGGGGATGGGGATGGGAACGTTGGTCCACCGGAGGGAGGTCAATCTGTCCCTTTGCAGAGGGGCGCTGCGTGACCCAACCAGCTCCTCTGGCATCGTGTGTGCGCTGCACTGCTACAGCTGGGCCAGGAAATCGGGGCGCCCTCACTGCCTTCTGCGACCAGAAGGCTTGGTCCCCCCCCACCCCCACCCCGGGTCTTCGAATACTCACTCTGTGAACCCTTTCCACTTGAGGAGGTACTCCACCTTCCCCTTGACGATGCGCCTGTCCAGACTTTCTCCACCACGTACTCCTCCTCCTCCTCCTCCAGAACCTCCTCCACTTTCTTCTTGTTCTGCTTCTTGCCCATCGTATCCAGTCTCAAATTGAGAAGAGAGGCTGAGGCTGTTCAGGGAGAGACGTTTGACTGCCGTTAGAACATCTGTCCCTTTGGAACAACGGTCGCAGCCCTGCACAACTTGCCCCCGAGCTCCCCCAGCGACCAGTCGGGTTGTTGGGCAGGCAGCTTTTTGTGCTCGTTATCGCCACAGCTTTCTCCAAACTGCTGTGGTAAGGAAAGGATTTTGGGCTCTGACCTCAAACCTCCACCGCCTTGTGGCTGTACCCACTCATGGTAAACCCTGAGCTGGAGTCCCTAATGCAGTCCTACGTTGAGCTCTATGCTGACTTGGCTACTCCCGTGTATCGGTCTCTGCCGTTCCATGGAGACGGGGAGCCAGATGCACGGGCAACAGCTTGCTCTCCATATCGTACTGCCTTGCGTTATCACGTAGGCAGCTGGGATGCAACACTCATGCTCCTCCCTGACTGATCGAGCACCCCACTCAGGAAAGACTTAAATGTGATATCCCCCTTGGTATGTGCCAAAATAAACAGTAAGTCTACAGAACAAAATGGAGTTAGTTTGGAGTGGGATTGTCTTCAGAAGGTATAAGAAACCGGCCAACAGGAATGCTTTGAGAAAGTTTGAGAGTACTTGACCATAGTGGATAACTATGGAAAAGATGTTTGTCTGGGGAACGTGAGATTGGTGCAGGTATGAAATGCATTGGACAGTACCATTGTAAGGGGCTTTGAAGGCATAAAAAGGGGCAATTATTTTGTTCAAGAAGAGCGGGCAGGGTGAGAAAGTGAAAGAGGGGGGAGAATCCTCTCTCAGGACAAGTGTGAACGCTAAGAGTTGGAGACGTGGCTGGGTGGTGGGCGAGAGAGGAGCGATGGGGAGACAGGGACGGGTGGCGGGTGAGAGGGAGACAGGGCTGGGTGGTGGGGGACAGGGAGTCAGAGAGAGACGGTGCTGGGTGGTGGGGTGAGAGGAAGACGGGGCTGGGTGGTGGGGCGAGAGGACAACGGGGCTGGGTGGTGGGTGAGAGGGTGCAAGAGGGAAAGGGTGCTGGGTGGGTGAGAGGGAGACGGGGCTGGGTGGTGGGGGAGAAGGAGACGGGGCTGGGTGATGGGGTGAGAGGGAGACGGGGCTGGGTGGTGGGGGAGAGGGAGACGGGGCTGGGTGGGGTGGGAGAGGGAGACGGGGCTGGGTGGGGGGGGAGAGGGTGCAAGACGGAGACGGTGCTGGGTGGGGGAGACGGAGACGGGGCTAGGTGGTGGGGGAGAGGGAGAGGGTGCTGGGTGGATGAGAGGGAGAGGGTGCTGGGTGGTGTGGTGAGAGGGAGACGGGGCTGGGTGGTGGGGGAGAGGGAGACGGGGCTGGGTGGTGGGGTGAGAGGGAGACGGGGCTGGGTGGTGGGGGTGAGAGGGAGACGGGGCTGGGTGGTAGGGTGAGAGGGAGACGGGGCTGGGTGGTGGGGTGAGAGGGAGACGGGGCTGGGTGGTGGGGGAGAGGGTGCAAGAGGGAGAGGGTGCTGGGTGGTGGGTGAGAGGGTGCAAGAGGGAGAGGGTGCTGGGTGGTGGGTGAGAGGGTGCAAGAGGGAGAGGGTGCTGGGTGGGGGAGAAGCAGACGGGGCTGGGTGGTGGGGGAGAGGGAGACGGGGCTGGGTGGTGGGTGAGAGGGTGCAAGAGGGAGAGGGTGCTGGGTGGGTGAGAAGCAGACGGGGCTGGGTGGTGGGGGAGAGGGAGACGGGGCTTGGTGGTGGGGGAGAGGGAGACGGGGCTGGGTGGTGGGGGAGAAGCAGACGGGGCTGGGTGGTGGGGTGAGAGGGAAACGGGGCTGGGTGGTGGGGGAGAGGGAGACGGGGCTGGGTGGTGGGGTGAGAGGGAGACGGGGCTGGGTGGTGGGAGAGAGGGAGACGGGGCTGGGTGGTGGGTGAGAGGGTGCAAGAGGGAGAGGGTGCTGGGTGGTGGGGGAGAGGGAGACGGGGCTGGGTGGCGGGGGAGAGGGAGACGGGGCTGGGTGGCGGGGGAGAGGGAGACGGGGCTGGGTGGCGGGGGAGAAGCAGACGGGGCTGGGTGGTGGGGGAGAAGCAGACGGGGCTGGGTGGTGGGGGAGAGGGAGACGGGGCTGGGTGGTGGGGGAGAGGGTGCAAGAGGGAGAGGGTGCTGGGTGGTGGGTGAGAGGGTGCAAGAGGGAGAAGGTGCTGGGTGGTGGCGTGAGAGGGAGACGGGGCTGGTTGGTGGGGGAGAGGGAGACGTGGCTGGGTGGTGGGTGAGAGGGTGCAAGAGGGAGAGGGTGCTGGGTGGGTGAGAGGGAGACGAGGCTGGGTGGTGGGGGAGAGGGAGACGGGGCTGGGTGGTGGGGGAGAGGGAGACGTGGCTGGTTGGTGGGGGAGAGGGAGACGTGGCTGGTTGGTGGGGGAGAGGGAGACGGGGCTGGGTGGTGGGGAGAGAGGGAGACGGGGCTGGGTGGTGGGGGAGAGGGAGACGGGGCTGGGTGGTGGGGGAGAGGGAGACGGGGCTGGGTGGTGGGGGAGAAGCAGACGGGGCTGGGTGGTGGGGGAGAGGGAGACGGGGCTGAGTGGTGGGTGAGAGGGAGACGGGGCTGGGTGGTGGGTGAGAGGGTGCAAGAGGGAGAGGGTGCTGGGTGGGTGAGAGGGAGACGAGGCTGGGTGGTGGGGGAGAGGGAGACGGGGCTGGGTGGTGGGTGAGAGGGAGACGGGGCTGGGTGGTGGGTGAGAGGGAGACGGGGCTGGGTGGTGGGTGAGAGGGAGACGGGGCTGGGTGGTGGGGGAGAGTGAGACGGGGCTGGGTGGTGGGGGAGAGGGAGACGGGGCTGGGTGGTGGGGGAGAGGGTGCAAGAGGGAGAGGGTGCCTGGTGGATGAGAGGGCGACGGGTCTGGGTGGTGGGGTGAGAGGGAAACGGGGCTGGGTGGTGGGGAGAGAGGGAGACGGGGCTGGGTGGTGGGGTGAGAGGGAGACGGGGCTGGGTGGTGGGGTGAGAGGGAGACGGGGCTGGGTGGTGGGAGAGAGGGAGACGGGGCTGGGTGGTGGGAGAGAGGGAGACGGGGCTGGGTGGTGGGTGAGAGGGTGCAAGAGGGAGAGGGTGCTGGGTGGTGGGGGAGAGGGAGATGGGGCTTGGTGGTGGGGGAGAGGGAGACGGGGCTGGGTGGTGGGTGAGAGGGTGCAAGAGGGAGAGGGTGCTGGGTGGTGGGTGAGAGGGTGCAAGAGGGAGAGGGTGCTGGGTGGGGGAGAAGCAGACGGGGCTGGGTGGTGGGGGAGAGGGAGACGGGGCTGGGTGGTGGGTGAGAGGGTGCAAGAGGGAGAGGGTGCTGGGTGGGTGAGAAGCAGACGGGGCTGGGTGGTGGGGGAGAGGGAGACGGGGCTTGGTGGTGGGGGAGAGGGAGACGGGGCTTGGTGGTGGGGGAGAGGGAGACGGGGCTGAGTGGTGGGGGAGAAGCAGACGGGGCTGAGTGGTGGGGGAGAAGCAGACGGGGCTGGGTGGTGGGGGAGAGGGAGACGGGGCTGGGTGGTGGGGGAGAGGGAGACGGGGCTGGGTGGTGGGAGAGAGGGAGACGGGGCTGGGTGGTGGGAGAGAGGGAGACGGGGCTGGGTGGTGGGTGAGAGGGTGCAAGAGGGAGAGGGTGCTGGGTGGTGGGGGAGAGGGAGATGGGGCTGGGTGGTGGGGGAGAAGCAGACGGGGCTGGGTGGTGGGGGAGAGGGAGACGGGGCTTGGTGGTGGGGGAGAGGGAGACGGGGCTGGGTGGTGGGGGAGAAGCAGACGGGGCTGGGTGGTGGGGGAGAGGGAGACGGGGCTGGGTGGTGGGGGAGAAGCAGACGGGGCTGGGTGGTGGGGGAGAAGCAGACGGGGCTGGGTGGTGGGGGAGAGGGAGACGGGGCTGGGTGGTGGGGGAGAGGGAGACGGGGCTGGGTGGTGGGGGAGAGGGAGACGGGGCTGGGTGGTGGGGGAGAGGGAGACGGGGCTGGGTGGTGGGGGAGAGGGAGATGGGGCTGGGTGGTGGGAGAGAGGGAGACGGGGCTGGGTGGTGGGTGATAGGGTGCAAGAGGGAGAGGGTGCTGGGTGGTGGGGGAGAGGGAGACGGGGCTTGGTGGTGGGGGAGAAGGAGACGGGGCTTGGTGGTGGGGGAGAGGGAGACGGGGCTGGGTGGTGGGGGAGAGGGAGACGGGGCTGGGTGGTGGGGGAGAGGGAGACGGGGCTGGGTGGTGGGGGAGAGGGAGACGGGGCTGGGTGGTGGGGGAGAAGCAGACGGGGCTGGGTGGTGGGGGAGAAGCAGACGGGGCTGGGTGGTGGGGGAGAGGGAGACGGGGCTGGGTGGTGGGGGAGAGGGAGACGGGGCTGGGTGGTGGGGGAGAAGCAGACGGGGCTGGGTGGTGGGGGAGAAGCAGACGGGGCTGGGTGGTGGGTGAGAGGGAGACGGGGCTGGGTGGTGGGTGAGAGGGAGACGGGGCTGGGTGGTGGGTGAGAGGGAGACGGGGCTGGGTGGTGGGTGAGAGGGAGACGGGGCTGGGTGGTGGGGTGAGAGGGAGACGGGGCTGGGTGGTGGGGAGAGAGGGAGACGGGGCTGGGTGGTGGGGTGAGAGGGAGACGGGGCTGGGTGGTGGGGTGAGAGGGAGACGGGGCTGGGTGGTGGGGTGAGAGGGAGACGGGGCTGGGTGGTGGGGTGAGAGGGAGACGGGGCTGGGTGGTGGGAGAGAGGGAGACGGGGCTGGGTGGTGGGAGAGAGGGAGACGGGGCTGGGTGGTGGGGGAGAGGGAGACGGGGCTGGGTGGTGGGTGAGAGGGTGCAAGAGGGAGAGGGTGCTGGGTGGGTGAGAAGCAGACGGGGCTGGGTGGTGGGGGAGAGAGAGACGGGGCTGGGTGGTGGGGGAGAGGGAGACGGGGCTGGGTGGTGGGGGAGAGGGAGACGGGGCTGGGTGGTGGGGGAGAAGCAGATGGGGCTGGGTGGTGGGGGAGAGGGAGACGGGGCTGGGTGGTGGGGGAGAGTGAGACGGGGCTGGGTGGTGGGGGAGAGGGAGACGGGGCTGGGTGGTGGGGGAGAGGGTGCAAGAGGGAGAGGGTGCTGGGTGGATGAGAGGGCGACGGGTCTGGGTGGTGGGGTGAGAGGGAGACGGGGCAGGGTGGTGGGGTGAGAGGGAGACGGGGCTGGGTGGTGGGGAGAGAGGGAGACGGGGCTGGGTGGTGGGGTGAGAGGGAGACGGGGCTGGGTGGTGGGGTGAGAGGGAGACGGGGCTGGGTGGTGGGAGAGAGGGAGACGGGGCTGGGTGGTGGGAGAGAGGGAGACGGGGCTGGGTGGTGGGTGAGAGGGTGCAAGAGGGAGAGGGTTCTGGGTGGGTGAGAGGGAGACGGGGCTGGGTGGTGGGGGACAGGGAGACGGGGCTGGGTGGTGGGGGAGAAGCAGACGGGGCTGGGTGGTGGGGGAGAGGGAGACGGGCTGGGTGGTGGGGGAGAGGGAGACGGGGCTGGGTGGTGGGAGAGAGGGAGACGGGGCTGGGTGGTGGGTGAGAGGGTGCAAGAGGGAGAGGGTGCTGGGTGGTGGGGGAGAGGGAGATGGGGCTTGGTGGTGGGGGAGAGGGAGACGGGGCTGGGTGGTGGGTGAGAGGGTGCAAGAGGGAGAGGGTGCTGGGTGGTGGGTGAGAGGGTGCAAGAGGGAGAGGGTGCTGGGTGGGGGAGAAGCAGACGGGGCTGGGTGGTGGGGGAGAGGGAGACGGGGCTGGCTGGTGGGTGAGAGGGTGCAAGAGGGAGAGGGTGCTGGGTGGGTGAGAAGCAGACGGGGCTGGGTGGTGGGGGAGAGGGAGACGGGGCTTGGTGGTGGGGGAGAGGGAGACGGGGCTTTGTGGTGGGGGAGAGGGAGACGGGCTGAGTGGTGGGGGAGAAGCAGACGGGGCTGGGTGGTGGGGGAGAGGGAGACGGGGCTGGGTGGTGGGGGAGAGGGAGACGGGGCTGGGTGGTGGGAGAGAGGGAGACGGGGCTGGGTGGTGGGAGAGAGGGAGACGGGGCTGGGTGGTGGGTGAGAGGGTGCAAGAGGGAGACGGTGCTGGGTGGTGGGGGAGAGGGAGATGGGGCTGGGTGGTGGGGGAGAAGCAGACGGGGCTGGGTGGTGGGGGAGAGGGAGACGGGGCTTGGTGGTGGGGGAGAAGGAGACGGGGCTGGGTGGTGGGGGAGAGGGAGACGGGGCTGGGTGGTGGGGGAGAAGCAGACGGGGCTGGGTGGTGGGGGAGAGGGAGACGGGGCTGGGTGGTGGGGGAGCGGGAGACGGGGCTGGGTGGTGGGGGAGAGGGAGACGGGGCTGGGTGGTGGGGAAGAGGGAGACGGGGCTGAGTGGTGGGGGAGAGGGAGACGGGGCTGAGTGGTGGGGGAGAAGCAGACGGGGCTGGGTGGTGGGGGAGAAGCAGACGGGGCTGGGTGGTGGGGGAGAGGGAGACGGGGCTTGGTGGTGGGGGAGAGGGAGACGGGGCTGGGTGGTGGGTGATAGGGTGCAAGAGGGAGAGGGTGCTGGGTGGTGGGGGAGAGGGAGACGGGGCTTGGTGGTGGGGGAGAGGGAGATGGGGCTGGGTGGTGGGGGAGAAGCAGACGGGGCTTGGTGGTGGGGGAGAGGGAGACGGGGCTGGGTGGTGGGGGAGAGGGAGACGGGGCTGGGTGGTGGGGGAGAGGGAGACGGGGCTTTGTGGTGGGGGAGAGGGAGACGGGCTGAGTGGTGGGGGAGAAGCAGACGGGGCTGGGTGGTGGGGGAGAGGGAGACGGGGCTGGGTGGTGGGGGAGAGGGAGACGGGGCTGGGTGGTGGGGGAGAGGGAGACGGGGCTGGGTGGTGGGTGAGAGGGTGCAAGAGGGAGAGGGTGCTGGGTGGTGGGGGAGAGGGAGATGGGGCTGGGTGGTGGGGGAGAGGGAGACGGGGCTGGGTGGTGGGGGAGAGGGAGACGGGGCTGGGTGGTGGGGGAGAAGCAGACGGGGCTGGGTGGTGGGGGAGAAGCAGACGGGGCTGGGTGGTGGGGGAGAGGGAGACGGGGCTGGGTGGTGGGGGAGAGGGAGACGGGGCTGGGTGGTGGGGGAGAGGGAGACGGGGCTGAGTGGTGGGGGAGAGGGAGACGGGGCTGAGTGGTGGGGGAGAAGCAGACGGGGCTGGGTGGTGGGGGAGAAGCAGACGGGGCTGGGTGGTGGGGGAGAGGGAGACGGGGCTGGGTGGTGGGGGAGAGGGAGACGGGGCTGGGTGGTGGGAGAGAGGGAGACGGGGCTGGGTGGTGGGTGATAGGGTGCAAGAGGGAGAGGGTGCTGGGTGGTGGGGGAGAGGGAGACGGGGCTTGGTGGTGGGGGAGAGGGAGACGGGGCTGGGTGGTGGGTGATAGGGTGCAAGAGGGAGAGGGTGCTGGGTGGTGGGGGAGAGGTAGACGGGGCTTGGTGGTGGGGGAGAGGGAGATGGGGCTGGGTGGTGGGGGAGAAGCAGACGGGGCTTGGTGGTGGGGGAGAGGGAGACGGGGCTGGGTGGTGGGGGAGAGGGAGACGGGGCTGGGTGGTGGGGGAGAGGGAGACGGGGCTGGGTGGTGGGGGAGAGGGAGACGGGGCTGGGTGGTGGGGGAGAAGCAGACGGGGCTGGGTGGTGGGGGAGAGGGAGACGGGGCTGGGTGGTGGGGGAGAGGGAGACGGGGCTGGGTGGTGGGGGAGAGGGAGACGGGGCTGGGTGGTGGGGGAGAAGCAGACGGGGCTGGGTGGTGGGGGAGAAGCAGACGGGGCTGGGTGGTGGGGGAGAAGCAGACGGGGCTGGGTGGTGGGGGAGAAGCAGACGGGGCTGGGTGGTGGGGGAGAGGGAGACGGGGCTGGGTGGTGGGGGAGAAGCAGACGGGGCTGGGTGGTGGGGGAGAAGCAGACGGGGCTGGGTGGTGGGGGAGAGGGAGATGGGGCTGGGTGGTGGGTGAGAGGGTGCAAGAGGGAGAGGGTGCTGGGTGGTGGGTGAGAGGGTGCAAGAGGGAGAGGGTGCTGGGTGGTGGGTGAGAGGGTGCAAGAGGGAGAAGGTGCTGGGTGGGTGAGAGGGAGACGGGGCTGGGTGGTGGGGGAGAGGGAGACGGGGCTGGGTGGTGGCGTGAGAGGGAGACGGGGCTGGTTGGTGGGGGAGAGGGAGACGTGGCTGGTTGGTGGGGGAGAGGGAGACGTGGCTGGTTGGTGGGGGAGAGGGAGACGGGGCTGGGTGGTGGGGAGAGAGGGAGACGGGGCTGGGTGGTGGGGGAGAGGGAGACGGGGCTGGGTGGTGGGGGAGAAGCAGACGGGTCTGGGTGGTGGGGGAGAGGGAGAGAGGGCTGGGTGGTGGGGTGAGAGGGAGACGGGGCAGGGTGGTGGGGGAGAGGGAGACGGGGCTGGGTGGTGGGGGAGAGGGAGACGGGGCTGGGTGGTGGGGGAGAGGGAGAGAGGGCTGGGTGGTGGGGTGAGAGGGAGACGGGGCAGGGTGGTGGGGGAGAGGGAGACGGGGCTGGGTGGTGGGGGAGAGGGAGACGGGGCTGGGTGGTGGGGGAGAGGGAGACGGGGCTGGGTGGTGGGGGAGAGGGAGACGGGGCTGGGTGGTGGGAGAGAGGGAGACAGGGCTGGGTCGTGGGAGAGAGGGAGACGGGGCTGGGTGGTGGGTGAGAGGGTGCAAGAGGGAGAGGGTGCTGGGTGGTGGGGGAGAGGGAGACGGGGCTGGGTGGTGGGGGAGAGGGAGACGGGGCTGGGTGGTGGGGGAGAGGGAGACGGGGCTGGGTGGTGGGGGAGAAGCAGACGGGGCTGGGTGGTGGGGAGAAGCAGACGGGGTTGGGTGGTGGGGGAGAGGGAGACGGGGCTGGGTGGTGGGGGAGAGGGAGACGGGGCTGGGTGGTGGGGGAGAGGGAGACGGGGCTGGGTGGTGGGGGAGAGGCAGACGGGGCTGGGTGGTGGGGGAGAGGGAGACGGGGCTGGGTGGTGGGGGAGAGGGTGACGGGGCTGGGTGGTGGGGGAGAGGGAGACGGGGCTGGGTGGTGGGTGAGAGGGTGCAAGAGGGAGATGGTGCTGGGTGGTGGGGGAGAGGGAGACGGGGCTGGGTGGTGGGTGAGAGGGTGCAAGAGGGAGAGGGTGCTGGGTGGTGGGTGAGAGGGAGACGGGGCTGGGTGGTGGGTGAGAGGGAGACGGGGCTGGGTGGTGGGGGAGAGGGAGACGGGGCTGGGTGGTGGGGGAGAGGGAGACGGGGCTGGGTGGTGGGTGAGAGGGTGCAAGAGGGAGAGGGTGCTGGATGGGTGAGAGGGAGACGGGGCTGGGTGGTGGGTGAGAGGGTGCAAGAGGGAGAGGGTGCTGGATGGGTGAGAGGGAGACGGGGCTGGGTGGTGGGTGAGAGGGTGCAAGAGGGAGAGGGTGCTGGGTGGATGAGAGGGAGACGGGGCTGGGTGGTGGGGTGAGAGGGAGACGGGGCTGGGTGGTGGGGAGAGAGAGAGACGGGGCTGGGTGGTGGGGAGAGAGAGAGAGACGGGGCTGGGTGGTGGGGTGAGAGGGAGACGAGGCTGGGTGGTGGGGTGAGAGGGAGACGGGGATGGGTGGTGGGGTGAGAGGGAGACGGGGATGGGTGGTGGGGGAGAAGGAGACGGGGCTGGGTGGTAGGGGAGAAGGAGATGGGGCTGGGTGGTGGGGGAGAGGGAGACGGGATGGGTGGTGGGGGTGACAAACTGGAGGAGAGGGGAGTACGAGCTGAGGAAAGAGAGGGGAACATGTTTTGGAGAGAGAGAGAGAGAGAGAGAGAAAGAGGATGGGAGGAGAGGTGGAGACAGGAGGAGAGAAGAGACGGGGAGACAGAGGAGGGAGGGGGAGGAGAGAGGGGGACGGGGAGGGGGACAAGGGGGAAGGAAAGTCTGCTTGGAAGTTTTATCACATTCTGTTCAGTGCATATCGAGGAAGATGAATACCAGCTTGTTCCCTGCATTGCAACCTCATTAACCCTTAGTTCTCTTTTCTGTATTACATGGTTCTGAAGTCTAACGAAGTGATTTCTTGTGGTTCAAACAGGTGTACAAGTGCAAACACATATGCAAATGCCTATCGCTGAACCAGGAAAAGAATGCAGAATGAATTTTAAAATAGCTTTCATTAAAACGGTGAAGATAAACGCTTGTGCAACTGAGACAATCTGCAAGTCCCGTTCCTCATTTTCGAGCCCCCGCGCCCTCTCCCCTACGTGATCCAGCCCTCAACTTCCCTGTGCTCCTCAATCTTCGGCTCTCACACTGAATTCCCCCAACCAGCGGCTGTGTTTTCAGTGGCCAAGAGTCCCCTTTCCCGGGTTCCCTTTGAGAGTGTCTCAGAAGCAGGGGTACCCAATCGCTCTATCCCATTAACCGAGAGGTTCCTGGACCCCAGCTTGGGAATTTTCTGCTCTGAGGCGACCTCTACGATCATACTCAAAAAAGAGAAATTCTGCAGATGCTGGAAATCCAGGAAAACACACACACGAAATGCTGGAGGAGCTCAGCAGGCCAGGGCAGCACCTGTGGGCCTGACGAAGGGCCTCGGCCCCAAACGCCGCCTGTTTACTCTCCTCCACAGATGCTGCCGGGCCTGCTGAGTTCCTCCGGCATTTTGTGTGAGTTTCTTTGACCGTGCTGTGTTCGACAGCGCCAGTTCTTTCTCATTAAAGAAAAGCTGCTCTTGTGAAGTGATAGAAAGTTTTACCCGATGAAAAGAGACATCAGTGCAAACTGTTTACAGTTTCAGCACAGAACCGCCCGGCCCGACGAGCCGTGCTGACCAGCGACCCAACTACACAACCAGCAACTGATACGGCACGGTGGAGATGACACCCAGTTACACCCATGTGCCAATTAACCCACTGACCCGTAGCACCCAGAACAGACCCACGTGCACAGGGGAAGAAATGTACAAACTGACTCCCTCCAAACAGCGCCAGAGTTGGACTCCTAACCGTCCTGAGCTGCAATATTCGTGCAAACTGGAAGCCAGCCTGGTGCCCTTGGCAATGAAAAAGAACATTTGCCTTCGTCAGGAAGACACAGTTCCCGACGACTCAACTTTAAAACAAACCACAGTCTCTTCCATAAGTACCTTCCTTCCCCCTCTCCAAGGGGGCCACAACCTTTGGGGGCTCGCATGCCTTAGTGACCTGGAGAGCTCTGCTGGTTGGAGTTGGGGCTTCGTGCCTTGGCTCTCGGTCGGGTCCCCCACGCCAAACAGGTCAGAGGGCAGAGGCCAGACAAAGAGTGGCCCACTGGCCCTCTAGGTTTGGGGAGTTCAGCTCAGGGCTAACAACCCTGACTGGTCAAACAAAACTGTTACTGAAACAGCAATGAAGAATCCTCCTGCATCTGAGTGTGATGGTATTCCTGCATCTCCACCTCAGTTGGTGTTTCACGCTGGAGTGATCGTGCTTATGTAGGCCCCCTTTTGCTTGCTTTTTTCTTCCTCTATTCCCCATTCTAACCTTCTCACCTGTCTATTATCTCCCCCTGGCTCCCCTCCTCCTTCCCTTTCTCCTACGGACAACTCTCCTCTCCTATTAGATTCTTTCTTCTTCAGCCCCTTGACCTTTCCTACTCACCTGGCTTCACCTGTCACCTTCCAGCTGGCCCCCTCCTCCCCCACCTTTTTATTCTGGCTTCCTCCCACTTCCTTTCCAGTCCCGAAGAAGGCTCTCAAACTGCTTGTTCGTTTCCACAGATGCTGCCTGACTTGCTGAGTTCCTCCGGCATTTTGCCTGTAAAGGGTTAGGCACTTTGATCTCCCAGGATCAGACGAGATCTTCAACTATTTAAAAAAAACATATTAAATTGCTCAGCTTTCTCCAACAGCAAAGGAAAAGGGTGAGCAGTTTTCAAACCTAAAATTGTTGGGGGTACTGAGGAGACCGGGAAGTTTTGCTTTCGTATGAGAATCCCAGTCTCAGTGGGAATAATGCAGAGAAACTCTTTAACAATTTGCTGTTGAACTGTCCCGTTATGGCTCAATATTGATAACACCGTTTCCCCTAGCTGTCACTCACCTACAGAGAGCTTAAAATCTTCATAACTGCCTTATTAGAGGTAAGGCATGTCAGAGATACCAATGAGTCCATAATCATCTCCTTATGTGCCATGTGGTATGGTGTGGCTGATTGTGGTCTTCCACCTGTCTTTAAGCCGAGAGGTTCCAATAAGCTTTCCGAAACTTTTGCCTGTCCGTCCCTCGACGTCGTGCGCTGTCGGCTGCGACTTTATCTTCCCCGCCTCTGCAAGATATTCCGGCTTCTCTTTCCTCAGTGCGTGTCCCAGAAATCCACGCAGTCCACAGACGAGAACGACCAAACTCCTTACAGACAGCGGCGGGAATTGAACCTGCTTGGCTGGCGCTGTAATAGCCTTATGCAAACCGCTGTGATATCCTTTCCGCCATGCCCCGGTTCCTGACAGGTTCAGGAGGCACACATCTCACAGAGGTATTACTGTTTATTTCTAACTTCTGGATTTTCTCCCCACGACCCAGAACAATTTCTGAATCAGGTTTAAAATCACTGGCATATATTGTGAAATGTGTTGTTATCCAGCAGCAGTACACTGCAATATGTAATGACAAAAACTGTAAATTATAGATATTAAAAAGTTAATTAATGCAAAATAAAAGCAGTGATGTAGTGTTCAATGGTTGAATGTCCATTTAGAATTCCGGTGGCAGAGGGGAAGAAGCTGTTCCTGAATCGTTGAGTGTGTGTCTTCAGGCTCCTGTACCTCCTCCCTGATGGCAGAGGGGAAGAAGCTGTTCCTGAATCGTTGAGTGTGTGTCTTCAGGCTCCTGTACCTCCTCCCTGATGGCAGAGGGGAAGAAGCTGTTCCTGAACTGTCAAGTGTGTGTCTTCAGGCTCCTGTACCTCCTCCCTGATGGTAGCAATGAGTAGAGGTCACGTCCTGGGTGGTGGGAGACCTTAATGATGGACGCCGCCTTTTTGAGGCACCGTTCCCTGAAGATGTCCTGGATGCTGGGGAGGCCGGTGCCCATGATGGAGCTGACTGAGTTCACAACTTCCTGCAGCTGATTTCTGATCCTGTGCAGTAGCCACCACCCCCCCATACCAGACGGAGATGCAGCCAGTTAGAAAGCTCTCCACGGTACACCTGTAGAAATTTGCGAGAGCCTTTGTTGACGTACTGAATCTCATCAAACTCTTAATGAAATACAGCTGCTGCTGTGGCCTTCCCTGTAAATGCACTGACAGGGCTACTAACCCAGATGTCTTTGGGCTGTGGGGGTAAAGCAGAGCACCCGCACACCCAGCAGTAACACAGCACGCCCTCCAGTTATTAATCCGAATCGTACATTCTTTGGAACACGAGGGTAGACCCGGAGGAAACCCATGCAGCCAAGGGGAGAACGTACAAACTCTCTACAGAGGACGCTGGGAATCGAACCCGGGTCGCTGGTGTTACGTTAACCGCTACACTACCGTGCCGCTCCCAGACGATAACTGTGGGAGAGCGCTGCCCCCTTCTTCAAACAGTCTGGTGAACTAGCTGCTGACCCTTCTGGGTCACTGCCAGCCATCACCACGGGGCCCAGCAGACTGGGCGAGAGGCAGCGAGGCCCCATTGACCACGTAGGGGCAAGGTGGACATCAGACCCCAGATAAGAACGACTGGGGGTCAACTTGGGGGGGAGGGTAGGGAGTTGCGCACTTGGCCACGATGCATGAAAACAGATCTTGCCCAGCAAGGCCCCTCGTCAGCCCGGGTTGGGGCCCCTATCCCTCTCCTATTCGTGCACCTGTCCACAGGCCTTTTCAAAGGTGCTGATGTACCTGCTCACCCAATTCCTCTGGCAGCTCATTCCGTATACTGAGCACCCTCTGGATGAAAAAGCTACAATTCACGATCCTTATTAAATTGCGCCCCCCCCCCGCTTAAAAATGTGCTCTTTAGTTCTTGATTCTTGGAAAGAGAATATGCATCCACTGTATCCAGCATAAGACCCTCCTTCCCTCCGCTGGCCTGCAGGAGGTGTAGCACCTGCTTAGCCCCCGATCAGGGTGATGTGAAGTCATGGGAGCAGGTGGTGGACGGTCGTCCGAGCAGCCGGTGCAGATCACAAGTCCTGGTTACGCCAGGCGGACACTCTCTGAAGAGTATTGATTAATGGCTGGGGGGGGGGGGGGGGGTCACTCGTCTTGTAAAGAACCACTGCCCAGAAGGAGGCGATGGGAAACCACTCCTGTAGACAAAATTTGTCAAGAACAATTGGAAAGACCGTGATCGCCCACGTCATAATGACACGGCGCATAAGAATGACAATTCACCCTATCTGGGCCCCTCATGATCTGATACCCCTCATTCTCCTGCACTCCAGGGAATAAGAACAGTACGACTCAGCAGGAATAGGCACTTCGGTCCACAATGTTGTACGGAACCAGTTAATTGCCAACTAAACTAATCCCTTCTGCCTACACAATGTCCATATCCTTCCACTTCCCTTACAGTCACGTGGATGTCTAAACATCTCTTAAATGCCTCTGCCATGTGTAAAAGGCTCTGGCCAGTGCAACCTCACTCCGTAACTCAGCCCCGAGTCCTGGAACTCCTCTGCGCTCTCCTGAGACAAAGGTGACCAAAACCAAGCACAATATTCCAGCAACACACACACACACACACAATGCTGGGGGAACTCAGCAGGCCGGGCAGCATCTGGGAAAAGTGTACGGTTGACATTTCGGGCCGAAACCCTTCCGCAGGACAATATTCCAGTCCTAACGAAGGGTCTTGACTGACGCATTAACTACTTATCCATTTCCGTGTCCGGGCACGTGGCCAAGGCGCTCGTCCAGTGATCTGAAGGTCGCCAGTTCGAGCCTTAGCCGAGGCAGCATGTCGTGTCCTTGAGCAAGGCACTTAACCGCACATCGCTCTATGTCTGTGTGCGAAGAGGCGCACCACACTCTTTCGCTCTGTGCCTTGTAAGGCATGAAAATGCCCGATGTTGGCCCATTAGGTCTGAGTTGACGATTCCCCCCCCCCCGACTTCCATAGACGCTGCCTGACTTGCTGAGTTCCTCCATTACTGTGTGTGTGTGTGTGTGTGTGTGTGTGTGTGTGTGTGTGTGTGTGAACTTTGGATTTCCGGCATCTGCAGAAACTCTCGTGTTTACAATATTTCACATGTGGCCTCTTCCGATGTTTTATACAACTGCAGCATAACATCCCAGCTTCTGCACTCAGGGCGTGTTGGGAAACAGTTTAAACACATAGATTTCATTTCAGGTGGAGTGCCTCTGCCAGATGTGGTCAGTGCTAAAGAGTCTCGCAAATTCCTACAGATACCATAAGACCGTAAAATATCAAGCAGAATTAGGCCATTCAGCCCATTAAGTCTGCTCTGCCATTCAATCATGACTGAATTTCTTTTCTACCCCTTTCTCCCAGCTCTCCCTGTAACCTTTATCAGTCAAGAATCTTTCAATCTCCTAAATACACACGGTGACTTGGCCTCCACAGCTATCTGTGGCAACAAATTCCACAAGACTGACCACCCTCTGGCTAAAGAAATTATTCCTCATTTTCTGTTCTGGAGATGTCCCTATAAAGGCAAGGATTACGCAAGAGTCTACGAGAAGCTGAAACCTCTTCTGAGCCAATCACTCTCCCACACAACTCTTCCCACCCGTGAGGTGCTCCCCCATACACTATTAAAACTAGACCATGAGGTGACAGCAGGTTAAGCCTGCATGATACTGTTTCTATTCTATCAATAGCCCCACACAAACTCCAATACTAAACTGCAGGAGCCAGTGACTCTCAAGTCAAACCACTAAAAAGGGAGACCCATATCTGATAATTAGTGAGGAAATCCCTGGCAGATGATACGATTCACATTTATTAAATTGGTTGTTCGCACTCTGGGAGATTACTCCACGTAGTTTGCACCACACTGTCCTCCTTCCTACAGCCGATCAGAACTGAAGAAACCCTTTGTTGGACCATAAAGAGCATTCAAACGGTTTCACTATCGTCTGGTATTGGGGGGGGGGGGAACACTACACAGGGTTGGAAAAAGCTGCAGATAGTTGTAAACTCAATCAGCTCTGTCATGGAGTCCTCCCCAGGTCCCAGGACAACTTCAAAAGGCGATGCCACAAAACGTCCATCATTAAGGACCCCCACCACCCAGGACGTGCCCTCTTCTCATTGCTACCATCAGGAGCCTGAAGACACACACTCAACGATTCAGGAACAGCTTCTTCCCCTCTGCCATCAGGGAGGAGGTACAGGAGCCTGAAGACACACACTCAGCGATTCAGGAACAGCTTCTTCCCCTCTGCCATCAGGGAGGAGGTACAGGAGCCTGAAGACACACACTCAACGATTCAGGAACAGCTTTTCCCCCTCTGTCATCAGATTCCTGAACAGACAGTGAGCAAGTATGCTATCTCACTTTTATTTTTGTTTTCTTTGCACTACTTATATCATTCATCTTTTGTATACGCTGTTGTATAAACGTCTGAGGCCAAAGACTTTTGCACAGTACTGTAGTAATTTAATGCATTACACTGTACTGCTGCCACACAGGAAAAAACAAAATTCATGACATATGTGAGTGATGATAAACCTGATTCTGATCTGGGTCTCTGTTGTGCACTGAGAGTGGGAAGGGGGACAGGGAGAGAGGAATCACGGTTGGGAAAAGGGAAAGGGAGAAGGGAATCATGGTTGGGAAAAGGGGAAGGAAGAGGGGAATCATGGTTGGGAAAAGGGGGAAGGAGAGGGGTATTTGTGGTTGGGAAAAGGGGAAGGGAGAAGGGAATCATGGTTGGGAAAAGGGGAAGGGAGAGGGGAATCATGGTTGGGAAAAGGGGAAGGGAGAGGGGAATCATGGTTGGGAAAAGGGGAGGGAGAGGGGAATCATGGTTGGGAAAAGGGGGAGGGAGAGGGGAATCATGGTTGGGAAGGGAGCAGGGAGAGAGGAATCATGGTTGGGAAAAGGGGAAGGGAGAGGGGAATCATGGTTGGGAAAAGGGAGAGGGAGAGGGGAATCATGGTTGGGAAAAGGGGAAGGGAGAGGGGAATCATGGTTGGGAAAAGGGGAAGGGAGAGGGGAATCATGGTTGGGAAAAGGGGGAGGGAGAGGGGAATCATGGTTGGGAAAAGGGGAGGGAGAGGGGAATCATGGTTGGGAAAAGGGGGAGGGAGATGGGAATCATGGTTGGGAAGGGAGCAGGGAGAGAGGAATCATGGTTGGTAAAAGGGGGAGGGAGAGGGGAATCACGGTTGGGAAAAAGGGAGAGGGAGAGGGGGAATCACGGTTGGGAAAAGGGGGAGGGAGAGGGGGAATCATGGTTGGGAAAAGGGGGAGGGAGAGGGGAATCATGGTTGGGAAGGGGGAGGGAGAGGGGAATCATAGTTGGGAAAAGGGGAAGGGAGAGGGGAATCATGGTTGGGAAAAGAGGACGGAGAGGGGAATCATGGTTGGGAAAAGGGGGAGGGAGAGGGGAATCATGGTTGGGAAAAGGGGAGGGAGAGGGGAATCATGGTTGGGAAAAGGGGGAGGGAGATGGGAATCATGGTTGGGAAGGGAGCAGGGAGAGAGGAATCATGGTTGGGAAAAGGGGAAGGGAGAGGGGAATCATGGTTGGGAAAAGGGAGAGGGAGAGGGGAATCATGGTTGGGAAAAGGGAGAGGGAGAGGGGAATCATGGTTGGGAAAAGGGGAAGGGAGAGGGGAATCATGGTTGGGAAAAGGGGGAGGGAGAGGGGAATCATGGTTGGGAAAAGGGGAGGGAGAGGGGAATCATGGTTGGGAAAAGGGGAGGGAGAGGGGAATCATGGTTGGGAAAAGGGGGAGGGAGAGGGGAATCATGGTTGGGAAAAGGGGAAGGGAGAGGGGAATCATGGTTGGGAAAAGGGGAAAGGAGAGGGGAATCATGGTTGGGAAAAGGGGAAAGGAGAGGGGAATCATGGTTGGGAAAAGGGGAAGGGAGAGGGGAGGGGAGGGAGTGGTAAGTACCAGGGAGACATTCTGTAATGATCAATACACCGATTGTTTGGGATAAAATGACTATGCCTTATGTCTCAGGGCTGGGTGTGTCTGCACCCGCCCCTGGCATTCCTTCTCTACCACCTGGCCCCAAACCGTTCCCACGGTGTTCTACCCTCGCCTCCCCCAACATCCTTTGCATCTGACAGATTTACAAACTGCTGCACATTGATAAATACAATAATTGTAAGCTATCAAAAACAATTGTAATTTATGATAGCAACACAGATTAAAGTTGCTGGTGAACGCAGCAGGCCAGGCAGCATCTCTAGGAAGAGGTACAGTTGACGTTTCGGGCCGAGACCCTTCGTCAGGACTAACTGAAGGAAGAGCTAGTAAGAGATTTGAAAGTGGGAGGGGGAGGGGGAGATCCAAAATGATGGGAGAAGACAGGAGGGGGAGGGATGGAGCCAAGAGCTGGACAGGTGATTGGCAAAAGGGATATGAGAGGATCATGGGACAGGAGGCCCGGGGAGAAAGAAAAGGGGGAAGGAGGGGAAAGCCCAGAGGATGGGCAAGGGGTATAGTGAGAGGGACAGAGGGAGAAAAAGGAGAGTGAGAGAAAGAATGTGTGTATAAAAATAAATAACGGATGGGGTATGAGGGGGAGGTGGGGCATTAGTGGAAGTTAGAGAAGTCAATGTTCCTCATGTTCATGTAATTTATGATGCTTTTACATAACATATTGCAACGCTTTACTGCTGCAATATATTTTACAACAGACAGTATGCCAGTGATTCTGATTTGGTCTCAGCAGAACAACTGACCCAACAGAAACTCGCAGCATCATTGAAACCTATTGAAAGTTGAAAGCCCAGACAGAGTGGACACGGAATGACACTCAAAACACGTTGGAGGAACTCAGCAGGTCGGGCAGCATCCGTGGAAACGATCAGTCAACGTTTTGGGCCGGAACCCTTCGTTTCGGATGCTGCCCGACCTGCTGAGTTCCTCCAGCATGTTGTGAGGTGTTGCTTTGACCCCAGCATCTGCAGAGTATTTTAAGAATATGGAGTGGATGTTTCCTATAGTGGGGGAAGTCTAGGATCAGAGGACACAGATAGAGTGGATGTGGGGAGGATGTTTCCGATAGTGGGGGGAGTCTAGGACCAGAGGGCACAGATAAGAGTGGATGTGGAGAGGATGTTTCCTATAGTGGGGGAGTCTAGGACCAGAGGACATAGATAGAGTGGATGTGGAGAGGATGTTTCCTATAGTGGGGGAGTCTAGGACCAGAGGGCACAGATAGAGTGGATGTGGAGAGGGTATTTCCTATAGTGGTGGAGTCTAGGACCATAGGACACAGATAGAGTGGACGTGGAGAGGATGTTTCCTATAGTGGGGGAGTCTAGGACCAGAGGGCACAGATAGAGTGGATGTGGAGAGGATGTTTCCTATAGTGGGGGAGTCTAGGACCAGAGGACACAGATAGAATGGATGTGGAGAGGATGTTTCCTAGAGTGGGGGAGTCTAGGACCAGAGGACACAGATAGAGTGGCCGTGGAGAAGATGTTTCCTGTAGTGGGGGAGTCTAGGACCAGAGAACACAGATAGAGTGGATGTGCAGAGGATGTTTCCTATAGTGGAGGGAGTCTAGGACCAGAGGGCATAGAGTGGATGTGGAGAGGATGTTTCCTATAGTGGGGAGAGTCTAGGACCAGAGGGCACAGACAGAGTGGATGTGGAGAGGATGTTTCCTGTAGTGAGGGAGTCTAGGACCAGAGGATACAGATAGAGTGGATGTGGAGAGGATGTTTCCTATAGTGGGGGAGTCTAGGACCAGAGGACACAGATAGAGTGGATGTGGAGAGGATGTTTCCTATAGCGGGGCGAGTCTAGGACCAGAGGACACAGATAGAGAGGATGTTTCTTACAGTAGAGGAGTCTAGAACCAGAAGCAAAAATTTAGAACAGAGATGAGTTGAAATTTCTTTAGCCGGAGTTTGCTGAATCTGCAGAACTCATTGCCACAGATGGGCGTGGAGGCCAAGTCACTGGGTAAATTCGAAAGGGAGGTTGATAAGTTTTTGATTGGTAAGGTTGTCAAAGGATATGTGTGAAGGCAGGAGACTGAAGTTGAGAGGGAAAATAATTCAGCCACAGTGGAGTGATGGTGCAGACTCAATGGCCTAATTCTGCTGCGTTGTACCAACTAACTGACAATGTAAGCTTCACCACTCAATTCTCTCATGCCACATCCTGATTTCAACCTTATCCACCCACCTCACCCTTAGCCCATGTAGCTTTGACTGCCCACTGCACTGCGGACATTGCTGAGGGAGACTCGGCTTTTCAATGAACGTTGCCTATCATGACCTAAAGCTGATCCCCTGGGTTAACGCGGGAGGCACAGCAGCCATCTTGTCTGGAATTTGGTCCTGCCGCGTAGGTGATCGGTGGAAGAGGTAAAGGGCTGAATCCTATCAGATTCCTACTTCTTCAGCCCTTTACCTCTTCCACCAATCACTTCCCAGCTTCTCACTTCACACCCCTTCTCCACCCATCCACTCACCTATCAGCTGCCAGCTTGTATCCCTCCCACCCCAACCCCACCTTCTTACTACAACATCTTCAAACCCCCCCCCCCGATCAGGGGCATGTGAAGCCCCAGGAGCAGGTGGTGGATGGTGCAGATCACAAGTCCTGGTTATGCCACCCCTGACCCCAGGCAGATTATCTCTGGAAAGGACCGACAGTGGCTGGGATCACCCGTCTTGAAAAGACGCTGCCCAGAAGGCAACGGCAAACCACTTCTGTAGAACGATTTGCCAAAAACAATCATGGTGACAGAAATTGCCTGTCTTACTGAGTTCTTCCGCCATTTTGTGTGTGTGTGTGTGTGTGTGTGTGTGTGTGTGTGTTGGTGTGAACTTCCAGCACCTGCAGAATCTTACCCCCCCCCCCTTCCCTTCCAGTAGGGGCGAGGCAACGATCCTCACGTCCCGAGGACATGTGGAAAACGGGAGAGAGGGGAAACTGAATCTCAATCCTCTCCACCGTGTGTTAGCCCAGAGACGTGCACACAGTAATCTCGTAACTAGTGGATCTGTGGAAGGTGGTGGGAGGGTTGTGGGAATGACTGGAGCCAGTACCACCAGCAATCAATCAACTCAAAAATCAAGCCCATTTGTGTCCACCCTGCTCAGGATACCTGTGGAGTGAGCGAGCTGCTCGAGGCGTGTCAGGTACAAGAAGTTAAAACTTTGACAGCACCATCTGATGCTCCGTGGCCCTGGGCCCCAATCCCTCCACCCCCCCCCCCCCCCCGGTTGATGGGGGAGAGTCTCTTGCCGATTTTCGAGTCGGAGAATTTAGGAAAAAAAAGAGACGTAGCAGACTTCAACATTGTAAATCAATGAGCATCAGTGAAAACTCTGATCTCAAACCTCCGGTGCCTTGTGGCTACACCCACTCCTGGGGAAGGCTCCAGGCGTAAACCTCGAGGGAGAAATCTGGAGCTGGAGTCCCTAAAGCAGTCCTACGTTGGGTTCAACGCTGACTGGCTACTCCTGCAACACCGCTGGTACCAAACTGTATGGGGCTCTGCCGTTCCTTTGGGTTCATCAGCTGCGTGGAGAGGGGGAGCCTGCTACACGGGCAACAGCTTGCTCTCAGTATCGTACTGCCCCGGCCTGTGTATCTAGACAGCTAGAACACAATATCCATGGGCGACCCTGACCGACGGAGGCCTGAGAGATTTTGTTTTTGTCCTGTTAAGTTTCCCCTCTTGCTGTGGAAGTGGACACCTTGCTGTCCCTTTATTAGAGACAGAGAGAGCCTGTGGTACATTCAATTGTCGGGTGAACGATTAGTTGTACTACAGATCGTGGTCTTTCTTGGGGGGGCTTTGCTACTGCTTGCTTGGTGGGTGGAGGGTAGTGATGCTTTTTTTTTTGAAGCGAGTGAAGGAAGGGGAGGGCTGTTGCTTTGCCGCTGCTTGTGCGTGGGAGGGGAAAGCCGGGGGGGGGGGCTTTGGGGTTCTAACATTTTTACTGATACTCATTCTTTGGGGCACTCAATTTTGCGGATGTCTGTGAAGAGCAAGAATTTCAGGTCGGATATTGTATGCATTCTCTGATATTAAATAGGACTATGGAACTATAAGATTCAAGACTGTTTAATGTAATTTCCATTACACAAGTGTAAAACAGAACCAAGTAATTGTTACTCCGGGTCCAACGCAGCACAAAAAAAAACAACCAAGACAAAGAACACAATAATAGTAAACGATCACGATAAACATATACATAAGATAGCTTATATACACAGAATGATTTTATGTCCATAAAGTGATGCTGGGCACAGGAGTGTCTGTACATGAGGTGACTCTGACAGGAAATGATAAAGTCGTGGTGGTTCGGGGTGGGTTTGTTGGTGCAGATGTTGGTTAGCCCCACTGCTTGGGGAAATTCACTGTGTCTGAATCTGATGGGAGTGGGGCGGGCAGTCTGTGAGCAGGGTGGGTGAGACCTCAGCAATCAGATGCCCAAAGGTGGGACATAAATCAGACGCAAGGACAAGTTTAATATTTATTACTGGACTACATACAGTAGATCCCGGTCATGAAAGGGTTAATGTACGAGGAGCATTTGTTGGCCCTGGGCCTGTTATTTGCTGGAGTTTAGAAGAATGGACATGCAGAGGATGTTTCCTATGGTGGGGAAATCTTAAGACCAGAGGGCACAGCCTCAGAATAAAGGGACATCCTTTATTCCTTTCAGAACAGAGACGAGGAGAAATTTATTCCGCCAGAGGATGGTGAATCTGTGGAATTCTTTGCCACAGGTGCCTGTGGAGGCCAAGTCATTGAGTATATTTGAAGTGGAGGTTGATAGGTTCTTAATTAGTCAGGGTGTCAAAGGTTACGGGGAGAAGGCGGGAGAATGGAGTTGAGGAGGATAATAAATCAGACACGATGGAATGGTGCAGCAGTCTCGATAGGCCAAAAGGACTAATCCTGCTCCTCTTTCTTAGAGATATTAGACAAAATCTGATAGGAAAAGTGACTCCAGCAAAACAAAATCCAAAAGGAATGATGAAAACACTTACGAGCTAAAATTACCACATTCATTACTGAATCAGAGAGCTCAACATCACCCCTCTCCTCA
Source organism: Mobula birostris (assembly GCF_030028105.1). Lineage (NCBI taxonomy): Eukaryota > Metazoa > Chordata > Chondrichthyes > Myliobatiformes > Myliobatidae > Mobula > Mobula birostris. Next base: position 25,087 of record NW_027275412.1, read on the forward strand.
GCAGCTGACACTCCTGACTTATGCCAGCAACCAATTTCCGCGAAAGTTTTGTGAAACCTTCGCTGAGCACACAGGAGATCCTGCACTTGCTTGAAATCCAGAGCAACACACTCACACACAAAATACTGGCGGAACTCAGTAGGTCAGGCAGCGTCGACAGAGAGGAGTAAACTGTCGACATTACGGGCTGAGACTCTCTACCAGGACGGGAAAGACGCCAGGATATGGCGGTGGCGGGAGGGGATGGGGAACAAGGTGAAACGTTTGCGATCTACCTCCAGGCTCGGTGAACAACCCTGCAGAGAAGCAGCCAACCTAAGCTACCGATCTTCCCTTTCATTTCAAGGTGGCCAGTGATTGGTGAGACCGGGGGAGGTAGCAGAGGGCGATGAGGGGATAGTTAGAAGGGGTCAGGGCTGGAGGAGGTGGAATTTGACAGGGGAGGAGAGTGGGTAACGGGAGAATGGGACGGAGGCGGCGATGGGCAGTCAAGGAGAAGGGCCGACAGGGTTAATGCAGGATGGGGAATGGGAAGAGAGAGAAGTGGGGAGTGAGTGGGGAGAAATTGCCAGAAGTTATTACAAATCAACGTGAATCAGTGTGCTGCCAGGCCGGAGGCTGGCCAGATGGAATCGGGAGGGTGCTGCTGCTCCAGCCTGAGGCCCGTCTCACCAGCAGACCCTGCTGGAACGGAAATGGCACGTCAGGTGGAAAGGGGCTCCTGCTCTTTTGTGGGGGCCACGGCACAGCAGTCCCCTAATCTGCGTCGGGGTCTCACCCATGCCGAGGAGCGCCTAACAAAGTTAGATTGCCCCGAGACAACTGAGACTTTAGCAGGGAATGTCGAAAGTTAAACCTGCAGCCGGCGTGGGAGATGCTGCAGGTGAGCCGGTGTACTAAGTGTTCTTGTCACGGGCCGATTACCCCCTCTCCTCACCCCTGTGCGCTGCCACGTTAGCTAACAGAAATTTACAGCCCACCGCCCAGCACAGGTGACAAAAGCAGATATTTTTTAACGACTGCAAATGCAAAAGAAAAACTCTCAACGCTGCGGATCACCTAAATAACTCCACAGATTAATCACGGCCCAGCTTCAGCGCAATGAAAAGAAACCGCAGCAATGTGGACTTGCGAACCGGAGTGGAAGCTCAGGTTCCCCCACCCCAATGGCACTCTGAGCTCAGGCCCAGGGCGTCACTGCTTTGGAACTGCTTCCTCCTCGGGCAGGGCGAGGCTAATTCAGACCCAGAGAGCACAAACAGACTTAACTGTTAAAGAGTTACTTCACGACCGACCGTTACCTATTTCTGAGGACGGGGGGGCTACGAGATATTTCTGGCTGCCCAACTCTTCCTCCCCCCCACTTGCTGTTTGCAGGTTATCGAGCCACAGGGATATTTGTTAGCGTTAAACCTGCTGGAAGCCTGTTCACAATCTGTATCTACTGGAGTATGGGCCACAACACTAACAGTATAAAACACAGGAGCAGAATTCGGCCATTTGGCCCATCAAGTTTGCTCCACCATTCAATCAAGGCTGATCCTTCAACCCCCTCCACCCAAGCATGTACTTTCGTTAAACACAAAATACTCTGCAGATGCTGGGGTCAAAGCAACACTCACAACAGGCTGGAGGAACTCAGCGGGTCGGGCAGCATCCGTGGAAACAGTCAGTCAATGTGGTTCCGGCCTGAAACGTTGACTGATCGTTTCCACGGATGCTGCCCGACCTGCTGAGTTCCTCCAGCATGTTGTGAGATGTACTTCAATTAAATCACAAAACCACTGTATTGCTCATTAAAATTCCGCGCTGTTCTTCAAAGGCATGTACTTTTATGTGACTTTAAAAAAAAGATTCTATTTGTCACGCATCCACCAAAGTAACAAACCACACAGGGAAATACACCACGTGCTTCAGATCAAATCAGCGAGGGTCGCGCTGGGCAGCCTGTAAGTGTCGCCTCGCTCCTGGCGCGCCAACACAGCACGCCCACAACGCACCAGCCTTAACCAAATACCTTTGGGACGTGGGAGACCAGGACACCCAGCGGAAACCCACACAGTCACGGGGAGAACGTGAAAACTGCTTATGGGCAGCGGTGGGGACTGAGCCCCGACTGTACGATTGGCACGCTGCAGAGCGTCTTATCGAGCGCCACGCTCTGTGACACGCGCGAGTGTGCGCTGACCATGGTGCCTACCCAGCTGGTTCCAATTCCCCGAATTCAGCCCATTATTCCCCCCCCCCCACGCGACTATCCAAATGCTTCTCGAATGACTTCAAAAAAGCAGCATCCATCATTAGAGGGGTCACCCCTAACCCCCCCGGACGTGCTCTCCTCTCGTTACTATCACCAGGGAGGAGGTACAGGAGCCTGAAGACACACACGTTCAATGCTTTGGGAACAGCTACAGCGTCCAGAGGTCTGAACAGACACTGAACCCACAAACTCTACCTCACCATTCTGCTCTTTGTCTGCACCGTTAATTTAACTCCTTACATACATTTACCACTTATTTTTAGTATGCTTTATGCATTGCACCGTACCGCAGCTGCAAGATAAATTCTGCGACATATGTCAAGTGATAATAACCCTGATTCTGGCTATTCTGACATGCATCCTGGCTGCTTGTTCCACGCTCACAGTTCGTATGACCAGGCACAGCGCCACACAAATGTCTTTCCACAAATAAAAGTGGAATTGGCCCCCTCAGGTGAGCACAGGAACCCCACAACAGTCTGCAAGCAGTAGACAGGTTTTCCCCTCCCTTCTGCGACGCTACCAATACTTAGCGCTAGGCTACACAGATAACAATTTCTGGCCAGCGTCGCCTTGACGTTTGCCGGCGCTGGTGTGTGAAAAGCGGCACTTGTGTTAAATTTCACTCCACAGACCTCAGAGGACAGTGCAGCAGGGCCACCTCCAAGGGGACCACAACCTCGCCGGGCGTGGGGTTCGGACGCTCGTGTGCCTCAGTGACCCCGGAGAGCTCCGCTGGGTAGAGTTGGGGCTCTGTGCTTTGGCTCTCAGTCGGGTCACCCGGTGCCAAACAGGGTCAAAGGGTAGAGGGCAGACTGAATGTGGTCCTCTGGTCCTCCAGTCCTCCAGGTTGGGGGGGGGGGGGTCAGCTCAGGGCTAACAACCTTGACCGGTCAAACAAAACTTATGGAAACAGCAACGAGGAATCCTTCTAAGAGCTGACGGCATTCCCGAGTCTTGCATGACTGACAGCAGTGAAAACCCAAGAGGAAGCTAACCGACCCGACACGAAGGAAGCCCTGAACACCGCCAGAGATGGAGGAGCATCATCCTTACCCTGAACGCCAGCGGTGTAACGGGCAGCAGGAACAGGCCTTTCGGCCCACAATGTCCTACCCAACTCGTGATGCCTAATTAAGCTAGTAAGACCATAAGATGCAGGAGCCATTTGGCCTATTAAGCCTGCTCCATCACGGCCGATTCAGCTTCCCTCTCAACCCCGCTCTCCTGCCCTTTTCCCGTAACCTCACCGAACAAGAACTGTCTTGCTGCACACGGGCCGTAGCCCTTCCTGTTCAGCTGCCGACAAAGAGTCTCTTCAACCCCTCGCTTCATCGGCACCCATCGCCTCCCTCGGCTGTGCGTTACCAATCGCGAAGTTTAAAATAAACAGCCTCTGAGCCTTCTCCCCTCTCACATGGCCTGTGGCATTAGCTGTTTCAACTCTGGTAAAATGACAAGCATTCCCTGCTCTATGAACTGGCTGGTGGTGCAGTGTCTCCTGCAGCGGATTTCGAGGCGAGTGGGCCCCAGGTTCGAATCTGGCCAGCTCCTCGCGCGCTTTCCATCTGTCCAGCTAGTGACTTGGCCTCGTTAAAATCAGGCAAATTCTAAAGGAACTGCAAGGTTGCTGCCCGATGTACGGACAAGAACAAGAACTCTATTAACCTCTCCCTTAACTTTATAACCCCACCGTTGGGTCTCCCCGGCTCTGGAGAACCTGCCCAAGTCTGTCTAACCCCTCCTCTGAGCACCAAACCTGCAGCACCCTGGTCCTCACCTTTGCCAGTCTCAACATCCTTCCTACAGTGGGGCGACCAGGAAACCGAATGCAATATTTGAAGTGTGGTCTGGGGAGATATTTATAAAATCACAACAGAACTTCCCGGCTCTTGTACTCACAGAACGTAGAACAGAACAAACCCTTCGGCTCATGACGCTGTGCTGACCCTTTAACCTACTCCATCTCACCCTTCCCTCCGTTTTTCCTTTGTCTAGATGCCCCCCTAACGTATCTGCTCCTACCACCACCGCTGGCAAGGCGTTCCACACACTCACCACTCTGTGTAAAACATTTACTGCCAACATCCCGCCCCCCCCCCCCCACCGCTACACTTTACTCCAATACTTTAAAATTATGCCCCCTCGTATTAGCCCTGGGAAAAAAAAGCTTTGGGCTGTCCGCACTATCTATGCCTCTTCTCATCTTGTACACCTCTATCAAGTCACCTCTCATTCTCGCTTGCTTCAAAGAGAAAAACCCTAGATCGTTCATCCCTTTCCTCACAGGACACACTCGCTAAAGCAGGCAGCATTGACTTCCTAAAAACACACATCAAAGTTGCTGGTGAACGCATTCGAAGTCTTCTAAACTCGACTATTAAGATTGTGAGGAGAGTATTTCCCAGATTTGAGAACGGCCAGATTTGGGAACAGCTTCTTTCCAACTGTGATAAGACTGCTGAATGGATCCTGACCCGGATCTGGGCCGTACCCTCCAAATATCCGGACCTGCCTCTCGGTTTTTTTGCACTACCTTACTTTCCCTTTTCTATTTATGATTTATAATTTAAAGTTTTAATATTTACTATCGATTTGTACTCCAGGGAGCGCGAAGCGCAGAATCAAATATCGCTGATGACTGTATGTTCTAGTATCAATTGTTTGGCCACAATAAAGTATAAAGTATGACTATGCATGCTATGGTTCTACACTAGTTATATTAGTGTGGAACATTAATTATAAATTTCTGGATACAACAGCACACAAGAGGCAGAGAACCCATTACCAATGGTTGAATCACCGTCTGGTATGGATGGCCACAGCACAGGATCGGGAAAAAGGCTACAGAAAGTTGCAAACTCAGCCAGCTCCCATCACGGGCACTAGTCTCCCCCAGCATTGAGGACACCTTCATTAAGCGATGCCTCAAAAAACATGTCACCCTCTTCTCATTGCTGCCATCAGGGAGGAGGTACAGGAGCCTGAAGACACACACTCAACGATTCAGGAACAGCTTCTTCCCCTCTGCCATCAGGGAGGAGGTACAGGAGCCTGAAGTCACACACTCAACAATTCAGGAACAGCTTCTTCCCCTCTGCCATCAGGGAGGTGGTACAGGAGCCTGAAGACACACACTCAGCGATTCAGGAACAGCTTCTTCCCCTCTGCCATCAGGGAGGAGGTACAGGAGCCTGAAGACACACACTCAACGATTCAGGAACAGCTTCTTCCCCTCTGCCATCAGGGAGGTGGTACAGGAGCCTAAAGACACACACTCAGCGATTCAGGAGCAGCTTCTTCCACTCTGCCATCAGGGAGGAGGTACAGGAGTCTGAAGACACACACTCAACGATTCAGGAACAGCTTCTTCCCCTCTGCCATCAGGGAGGAGGTACAGGAGTCTGAAGACACACACTCAACGATTCAGGAACAGCTTCTTCCCCTCTGCCATCAGGGAGGAGGTACAGGAGCCTGAAGGCACACACTCAACGATTCAGGAACAGCTTCTTCCCCTCTGCCATCAGATTTCTGAGTGGACATTGAACCCATGAACACTATAACACTTAAAAAAAAGTTTTGCTCTCTTTTCGCAATACTCATTTAATATATATTTATTGCAGTTTATAGATTTTTTTCCATTATGTTGTGTAATATACTGCTGCCGCAAAACAACAAATTTCACAACATACGCCAGTGACATTAAACCTGATTCTGACATCAGAGCGAAGCTGTGTCTGGTGGGAGAGCTGTACACCAGCACTACAGCACAGGCACTGAGTGTCTTCAATGAATCCATCCACACAACTTCAATATTATTTTGCCCTCTCCTAGGCTACTTGATTATATACATTCCCTATTGTAATTTATAGGTTTTTAATTGGTTCCTTAAGATTGTTATATCCAGGGAGGCTCACACTACCTACTAAATGCTCCCAATGTCGTGCACCTCAAACAGCCTCTGACGACCAAGTCCAGCTCCCGGTCTTCACGTGTGGTTTAGCTACTAAGCCCGGCGGAACCGTTTCTACTGACAGGAGAAGGGGCAAAGGCGGGTCACTGGCGCCTTAAAGCCAGTCGCTCCGGGCAGATGGGGCTCGTCAGCCGCGGTTGGCAGCTCATCTTGAACGAAAGCTCTGATCTCAAACCTCCCGCTGCCTTGTGGATACACCCATTAATGGGGAAGGCTTCGGGAGTAAACCCCGAAGGAAAAATCCAGAGTTGGAGCCCCTAAGGCAGCCCTACGTTGAGTTCAACGGTGACCGGCAACTCCTGGTGCCAAACTGTGTGGGTCTCTGCTGTTCCTTTGGGTTCATCGGATGCGTGGAGAGGGGGAGCCTGCTACACGGACAACAGCTCGCTCTCTCACTGCAAGGCTTATATATCTAGAAGGCAGGGATGCAACATCCCTGGTCGACCCTGACCAACCGAGGCCCTCAAGATTCTTACAGTATTAATGGTATTTTTATAGCATTTATAGTCTCTTGGCAGTGTGGAGGATCAGAGGGATCTTGGGGTCCAAGTCCATGGGACACCCAAAGCTGCTGTGCAGGTTGACTCTGTGGTTAAGAAGGCATACAGTGTATTGCCCTTCATCGATTGTGGGACTGAGTTTAAGAGCCGAGAGGTAATGTTGCAGCTATGTAGGACCCTGGTCAGATTCCACTTGGAGTACTGTGCTCAGTTCTGGTTGCCTCACTACAGGAAGGATGTGGAAACCATAGAAAGGGTGCAGAGGAGATTTACAAGGATGTTGCCTGGATCGGGGTGCATGCCTTATGAGAATAGGTTGAGTGAACTCGGCCTTTTTTCCTTGGAGCAACAGGGGACAAGAGGTGACCTGATAGAGGTGTGTAAGATGATGAGAGGCATTGATCGTGTGGGTAGCCAGAGGCTTTTCCCCAGGGCTGAAATGGCTAGCACGAGAGGGCACAGTTTTAAGGTGCTTGGAAGTAGGTACAGAAGAGATGTCAGGGGTACGTTTTTTTACGCAGAGAGTGGTGAGTGTGTGGAATGGGTTGCCAGCAACGGTGGTGGAGGCAGATATAATAGGGTCTTTTAAAAGACTCCTGGACAGGTACATGGAGCTCAGAACAATAGAGGGCTATGAGTAACCCTAGGTAATTTCTAAGGACATGTTCGGCACAGCTTTGTGGGCCGAAGGGCCTGTATTGTGCTGTAGGTTTTCTGTTTTGTAACTTAGTGCTGTCACAAAGCAACAAATTTCACAACGTGCGCTTGTCATACCTCTGTGCTGAGCAACTCTCCCCATGGCATGCATTGCTTTAAAAGCCAAAACCAACTGGATTATTGTCAGTTTGCCGGGAAAGTCCCCACAAGCAGTAGACAACAAACGTAAGGAGGTACGAAAACCGCTGAGACGAAACAAGAGTTTTCACTTGAGTAGAAGCATTAACACGAACAGTCAAAGAGCGAGGAAACAGGGCCCACATGCCGACCCATATCCCAGTTGAAGCTGCCTTTGGGTCACATCTCTCCAAGACCATTGCTATCCACAAACCTTTTAACATCACCTGCCTCCAGCAGTTCGATCCAATCCCCCACTCCCCCCATGAAAAAGTTATCCTTCTGCTAACTGCGAAATCTCTCCCCTCCCTGGTTGTGGCCAGCACATCGCTTTACAGCGGCGGCAACCAGCGTTCAATTCCTGCTGCTCTCTGCAAGCAGCTGGTACGCTCTCCCCATGAGCTCCGGTCCCCCCCCCCACCTCAGAGTACTGGCTAGTAGGTTTAAACGGTCGCTGGCCTGTTATTGTCCCCCGTGTCAAAATTTAAAAAAGCTAGTTTCCTTTCTGATTTTTTTGGGGGTGGGGGGGGGGGAATCTGCACGCTCACCTTACTCACACCCCTGGTAATTTTACACATATCCACAGGATCACCCCCCCCCCCCATTCTCCTACGATGGCCAGACTGCCACATGCTTCCAGCTTTAAATGTCCAGCCCCTGAAGTCACAATTGTCTAAGTACAAATTGGTGGCTGTGCATTTCCCTCCCTTCACAAATAGTACCTTGGTCACTGAGCATCTAGAACAGGGGCTCCCACTCTTCCCTCACGCCCCCCCCCCCAACGATGACCTGGACCCTTACCATTAACCGAGGGGGCTCAGGTTGGGAACCCCTCATCTAGAATGGTGTTTTCTTTTTATTTTGAAATTTTCGTACCGCATTATTAGAAGCCCCTCACCCCCATCTCTCTCTCCCCTCCCACCATCTCACACACACACCCCCCAACCCCGAGAGAGCAGACAGAATTGAACCGCACTACCACGCAGCACCCCCCCCCCCCAATCACTCCCCCCACACGCGGCGGTGGGGGGGGGGGATTGGATTGCACCGGTCCAAGTCTCCAGAGCCGGGCGAGAAAACCTCCCCCACAGCACCCTGTACCCAAAGGCTGCTAACTTCGTAACAGCCAGTGCGGAAAGGGGTGGGTGGGTTAAGTTGCATTTTATACTTTAGCCCGTGGCCGAGTGCCCTGAACCTGCAGGTGGTTTTTGCAACTTTAAAAAAAAGGCAAAGATTAAAATACAAACCCGTACCTTTTGTTTTTTTTTGGTAAATAAAAGACGTACTCGACGGGTAATATTGTATTTTAAACCGTCTTCTACTCCCGTGGCTATTGTATCTTTTTTTTTGGTTTTGGTCAATGCAACGTGCGCTGCAATAATTAAAATATCCCGAAAATACACACAAACAAAAGACTGCACACAGACCCGCCACCGAGAACGGCTCCGGCCACTGCGCAGGCGCGCCGGGCGCCAGCAGGGCCGCCGTCGGCGACTCAGCATGCCGGGACTTGTAGTTCCACGGGCCACAAGGCCACCGGCCCGCCCCCGCCAAAGAGCACACAAAAGGCTGCACACATACCCGCCAGCAATCACGGCCCCGGACTGCCGCGCATGCGCGCCCAAAAGCGACCGCAGCCGCACGGAGCATGCCGGAATTTGTAGTCTCCTTTAGACAACACCCCCCCCTCTCAGGCCAGCAGAGCCACCCGCCTCGCTCAAAGCAGCGCGATTCCCCCCTTCTCCCCACCTTCTGTCCCAACACCGAATATACCCGAGTTTTCCAGCATGAACTCAACGCCGGATCGGCTTAGATGCCGGGGGCCCGTAGGGCTGCTGACGTGGAAAAGCAGACCCCCCCCCTTATTTGCCGCGACTCTCCGCGCATGCGCGGCGGCATGGGACTACAACTGGCGCGCGACACCATCATTTCCACCGATTTTTTTCAAAAAAATATACAGACTATAACAAAAACCCATCAGCACGAAATGCATCTTCTGCCAAGCTCTGCTAGCTTTAAGGTGCATTTAAAACCGGCAGCGCAGAGCACATGGTTTTTGCATTAAACTCATTCTTTTATCTTCGGGCAGCCCCCCTCCTCCCACGCATGCGCGCCCGAGCAACTTTTATGGACGGTTCTAAAATTTAAATTAAAAAAAAACCCATGCACAATTAGGGACCCGTTTAAAAATGAAGTAAACGCGGGAAATGCATTTAAAAAAAAGAGATAACGTGGGAGGGAGGGAGACGGGGCGCGGTGGCGGGTGGAATCGGCACCGAAGCCTAGGTGTAGGCCGCGGCGAGAGATCGAGACAATAACCGCGGCCCGTCTAGCCCCGCCCGCTCGCTTGCAAGCCCCCCCACCCCCGACCCCTCCGCAACCGGTGGCAGAGCAGCCGTTCTCCCAGCCCGCCACCCCCTCCAACGAAGCAGGCCCCGCCGAGGCGGCGTGTGTGAGAGCGAGAGAGACAGAGAGAGGGAAGGTGCTTTACCCATGTTGCCGCTGAAGATGGTGGCCGCCGGAGGGGTCGGGAACCAATGTGTGGGGAGCGCACGCGTTACCCGGACCCTCGGAGAGGGCGGGAACGGATCGGGGCGGGGCTGGGCTGGGCGGGGCGGAAGAAGCCGGAGGGACACCGGACGCGGATGCACACCGGAAGTAGGAGGGAGAGACCTGTAGTTGCTTGTGTATGTGTGTATGAAGACGGCTGGTAAGTAACTCCCGGATCCGCTGAATTCTTCACTTTTCTTCAGCTTCAAATGACAATTTAACTGCGTGGCTACTCTTGACTGGGGGGCGCTTTCCCGACCCCCCCCCCCCCACTGCAGGAGGTGACAGGAATACGGGGCTCTGTGAAACAAGGGTTTTTATCTCTCACTTTGCTCGGTGCATTGGCCGAACCTGCCCTTTCCAACCAGGGCAAGACTAGTTAAGCTGGTAGCGGGGCAAAATGAGACGATTGGGGAACGTGCACCGCAGGTTAAGTTGCCAGCCCGGCAGCCAAATGGGCCAGGAAGGGAGGGTATTGGGCTGAAGGATGGGGGGGTGTTTAAAACAGAACAAACAAGAACTGGAAGGGGTCTGGGTCCTCAAGGAGGAGAAAGTCGTGGAGGTATCTGTACAGAAGTGATGAGTCTGGCACCTGGTGGCGCAGTGGAGATGAACCTGCCAGGTGGGGGTTCAATGCGTAGAGGTGTGTCCTCTGCAGGACAAGAGAGAGGCGGTGGAATCATGAGGTGTAGTAATTTTTTAAAAAAATGCTTTCGGTGGTAACCTGACAGTTGCTAAGAGGGGGTGCAGGGTCCTTTGCTCTGTAACCCGAAGGTCTGGAGGGGTCAGGGGTTGCTGGGCTCAGCAGATCGAGGCCTGTGCCTGTAACCTGCTCAAGAGGTATTGGCCGACTCTGCTCTATTGATGCAATACCAGGAAATGGGGGGAAAAAAGGGGTGGGGGATATGAAATCACTGGGGGGGGGGTGGAAGGAGAAAGCAAAGAGAGGGAAGAAGACAGGGTAGTGGTTAAGTTGACAGGCTCACATTTCAGGCTCAAGATGAGAAGGATTGGGCAGAAAGGGGGTTAATCAGATCTGGATCTTCAAGTCGTCATTTCTATACCTGTGGCAGACGGTACGATGGAGGAACAGGGTTCAATATGTACAGGTGTGTTTTGTGGAGGAGGAGTGAGGGGTGAAAAATATAAATGGAAGGACAGTACACTCTGTGGGTCAGGGTCGGCCATGGATGTTGTGTCCCAGCTGTCTAGATACACAAGCCAGGGCAGTACGATATGGGGAGCAAGCTGTTGACAGTGTAGCAAGCTCTCTCTCTCTCTCTCTCTCCCCCTCTCCACGCAACTGATGAACCCAAAGCAACAGCAGAGACCGATACAGTTTGGCACCAGGAGTTGCCGGTCAGCGTTGAACTCAACGTAGGGACTCCAGTTCCGATTTTTCCCTCGGTGTTCACTCCCGAAGCCTTCCCCATGAGTGGGTCTAGCCACAAGGCAGCGGGAGGTTTGAGATCAGAGCTTTCGTTCAAGATGAGCTGCCAACCGCGGCTGACGAGCCCCATCTGCCCGGAGCGACTGGTTTTAAGATGCCGGTAACCCACCTTTGCCCGTTCTGTCAGTAGACACGGTTCCGCCGGGCTTAGTAGCTAAACCACACGTGAAGGCCGGGAGCTGGTCTTGGTTGTCAGAGGCTGTTTGTGGCGTACGTCATTGGGAGCATTTAATGGGTAGTGGGAGCTTGTCCCCATGACCACTCCCAGCTATAACAACCTTAAGGAACCCCATGCTAAACATTGCAGGTACGGTTATGCAAGTTCGCAGACGGCAAATTCACGTTGATGTTGAAAGCGAAATTCAAAGTCAGAGGAGGACTTGGTTGACGGAGGCTATTTGAGATGCACGCCGCTGGGAGCCTTTAATAGGTCTGTAGGAAGCTGTGCCTAAATGAACTGCTTGACTATTGGCTGGGGCGCTCCCCTCCTTCCCCGCTGCAAGAGGAAAGGGGCGCCAGGGTGTCCCTGGAATCAGAGTGTCTGTGGGGCTGGGGGCTGCCCTGCTCCCTAAAACAAGGGTGGAGTCTGTAATCCGTAGACAAGGGCTGTCCCTGTAACTGTGGGGGAAAGAGAGGAGACAGGCCCTTCAGCCCACAATGTTGTACTGACCCAATTATATCAGTAATCAAATGGATAAACACATAGTTACATATTGTCCGTAGCCTTTCATTTTGCTCACATTCATGTGTCTATCTAAACTAATCTTAAAAGTCTGTAATGTATCTCCGTCTACCACCACCCCAGGCACCCACCACTCTATATTAAAAAAAATTTGCCCCTCACATCCCCTTTGAAATTACCCCCCCCCCCGTCTCACCTTGTGCATGCCCTCTGGTATTAGACATTTCAGCCTTGGGAAACAGAGGCTCCCTGTCCACTCTATCTATGCCTCTCAAAATCTTGTAAGCCTTCATCAGATTGAGTCCTGGGCTCTGGGACCAACAGCTGTGTCTTTAAGCCCGGGTTCTGCAAGACCACAAATCTTGGGTTCCGTAAATGCCTGGGGGAGGCGGCGGGGGGGGGGCTCTGTAAACAAGTTTTGCCTGGGGTTTCTTTACGCTGTCGTGACGTGAACAGACGCTTGGACCACAGGGGATAACTTCACTTTTCCCATTCCCAAACGAGAAGATCTGCAGATGCTGCATATCCAAAGCAACGCTTTACCTTATTGTCGCCAAACAATTGATGTTGGAGCGTACAATCATCTCAGCAATATCTGATTCTGTGCTTCGCGCTCCCTGGAGTACAAATCAATACTAAATATAGTAATAAATTTAAATTATAAATCATAAATAGAAAAGGGAAAGTAAGGTAGTGCAAAAAAACCGAGAGGCAGGTCTGGATATTTGGAGGGTACGGCCCAGATCCGGGTCAGGATCCGTTCAGCAGTCTTATCACAGTTGGAAAGAAGCTGTTCCCAAATCTGGCCGTACGAGTCTTCAAGCTCCTGAGCCTTCTCCCGGAGGGAAGAGGGACGAAAAGTGTGTTGGCTGGGTGGGTCGTGTCCTTGATTATCCTGGCAGCACTGTGTAATGAACCTGAGGCGATTAGGGAGCTGGAGGTAAAGGAACCTCTTGAAAGTAGTGATCATAGTATTATTGAGTTCAGTTTCAAATTTGAAAAGGAGAAGCTGGTATCAGGTGTATCGATATTTCAGTGGAACAGGGGAAATTACAGTGGTATGAGAGAGGAACTGGCCCAAGTCGATTGGAAAAGTAAACTAAATGGAGGGACGGCAGAGCAGAATTGGATGAAATTCCTACAAGAAATAAGGAAAATGCAGGAAAAATATATTCCAAGAAAAAAGAAAATCATGAATGGAAAAATGGCACAGATGTGGCTAACGAGAGAGGTTATGGCAAAAATAAAAGCAAAAGAAACGGCGTACAAGGAAGCAAAAATTAGTGGGAAAAATGAGGACTGGAAGACCTTTAAAAACTTACAGAAAGAAACTAAGAAAGTCATTAGGAAAGAAAAGATGAATTATGAAAGGAAGTTGGTGATTAACATGAAAAAGGATACTAAGAGTTTTTTTAAATATATGAAGAGTAAAAGAGTGACAAAGGTAGATATGGGACCGATTGAAAATGATGCTGGAGAAATTATAATGGATAACAAAGAGATGGCTGAGGAACTGAATGAGTATTTTGCATCAGTCTTCACAGTGGAAGACATGAGCAATATACCTGATAGCCAGAGGTATCAGGGAATAGAATTAGGTACAGTCAAGATTACTAGAGAGAAAGTGCTTGGGAAGCTAAGTGGACTAAGAATAGATAAGTCTCCCGGACTGGATGAGGTGCACCCATGGGTTCTGAAGGAGGTGGCTTTGGAGATTGTGGAGGCATTGGAAATGATCTTCCAGGAATCAATAGACTCTGGCATGGTTCCGGAGGACCGGAAGGTCGCAAATGTAGTTCCGCTATTTAAGAAAGGAAGGAGACAGCCAAAAGAAAATTACAGACCTATTAGTCTGACATCGGTGGTTGGAAAGATATTGGAGTCAATCCTCAAGGACGAGGTTATGAAATACCTCGAGGTGCATGACAAGATAGGCCGAAGCCAGCATGGTTTCATGAAGGGAAGATCCTGCCTCACCAACCTATTGGAATTTTTTGAGGTAATCTGGAATAAGATTGACAAGGGAGAGGCTGTGGGTGTTGTGTATTTGGATTTTCAAAAGGCCTTCGATAAGCTGCCGCATATGAGGCTGCTTAACAAGATGAGAGCCTATTACAGGAAAGATATTGAAATGGTGGAGCATTGGCTGATAGGCAGAAAGCAAAGGGTGGGAATAAAGGGATCGTATTCTGATTGGTTGCCAGTTACTAGTGGTGTTCCGCAGGGGTTGGTGTTGGGGCCGCTTCTTTTTACGATGTATGTCGATGATTTGGATTATGGATTAAGTGGTTTTGTGGCCAAGTTTGCAGATGACACCAAGATAGGTGGAGGAGCAGGAAATGTTGAAGAAATGGAAAGGCTGCAGAGAGACTTAGTCAGTTTAGGAGAGTGGGCAAAGAAATGGCAGATGAGATACAACGTTGACAAATGTACGGTTGTACATTTCCGAAGAAGAAATAATCGGGCAGATTATTATTTAGATGGGGAGAAAATTCAAAAATCAGAAGTGCAAAGGGACTTGGGGGTCCTCGTGCAGGATACCCTAAAGGTTAACCACCAAGTTGGATTGGCTGTAAGGAAAGCGAATGCTATGTTGGCATTCATTTCAAGAGGAATAGTGTATAAGAGTAAGGAGGTGTTGATGAGGCTCTATGGGGCATTAGTGAGACCTCATTTGGAATACTGTGTGCAGTTTTGGGCCCCCTATCTTAGAAAGGATGTACTGATGTTGGAGAGAGTTCAGAGAAGATTTACGAGGATGATTCCTGGAATGCAGGGGCTAACATATGAGGAGCGTCTGTGGGCTCTTGGATTGTATTCATTAGAGTATAGAAGAATGAGAGGGGATCTCATAGAAACGTTTCGAATGTTGAAAGGGTTGGACAGAGTAGATGTGGAAAGGTTGTTTCCTTTGGTGGGTGAGTCCGGGACAAGAGGCCATAGTCTTAGAATTAGAGGGTACCCAGTTAAAACAGAGATGAGGAGAAATTTTTTTAGCCAGAGGGTTGTGGATTTGTGGAATTCGTTGCCACATATGGCTGTGGAGGCCCGATCATTGAGGGTGTTTAAGGAGGAGATTGACAGGTATCTAATTAGTCAGGGTATCAAGCGATATGGGGAAAAAGCCGGAAATTGGAACTAGATGGGTGAATAGTTTAGCTCATGGGGGAGCTGCGGAGTAGACTCGATGGGCCGAATGGCCTACTTCTGCTCCTTTGTCTTGTCATCTTGTGATCACTGCTCCGACAGCGTGCGGTGTAAAGTGAGTCCAAGGACGGAAGATTGGTTTGTGTGATGTGCTGGGCTGTGTTCACAATCTTCTGCAGCTTCTTCTGGTCTTGGACAGGACAACTTCCATACACACACACACATACACACAAAATACTGGAGGAATTCTACTCAATCCCACGGTTGATGAAGGCCAATGCACCGTATGCCGCCTTAACCACAGAGTCAACCAGCGCAGCAGCTTTGAGTGTCCTATGGACTCAGAGCCCAAGATCCCTCTGATCCTCCACACTGCCAAGAGTCTGGATGACAGCGAGCCGAGCGACCCTGAGGGTGGCTAGGGGGGCTACACCATTAATGCTGTATTCTGCCTTCATATTTGACCCACCAAAATGAACCACCTCACACTAAACTGGGTTGAAATCCATCTGCCACTTCTTAGCCCAGTTTCGCATCCTATCGTTGTCCTATAATCTCTGACAAGACCTCCACACTATCCACAACACCCCCAACCTTTGTGTCATCAGCAAATTTACTGACCTATCCCTCTATTTCCTCATTCAGCTCATTTAAAAAAATCACGAAGAGAAGGGGTCCCAGAGTAGATCCCTGAGGCACACCACTGGTCACTGATCTCCAAGCAGAATATGACCCATCTACAACCACTCTTTGCCTTCTGTGGGTAAGCCAATTCTGGATCCACAAAGCAATGTCCCCTTGGATCCCAGGCCTCCTTACTTTCTCTAAGCCTTGCTGAAAACCATATACACTACATCTACTGCTCTACCTTCATCAGTGTGTTCAGTCACATCCTCAGAAAATTCAAACAGACTCGTAAGGCACGACCTGCCTTTGACAAAGCCATGCTGACTATTCCTGATCATATTATGCCTCTCCAAATGTTCATGAATCCTGCCTCTCAGGATCTTCTCCATCAACTTACCAACCACTGAAGTAAGACTCACTGGTCTATAATTTCCTGGGCTATCTCTACTCCCTTTCTTGAATAATGGAACAACATCCGCAACCCTCCAATCCTCCGGAACCTCTCCCGTCCTCATCGATGATGTAAAGGTCATCGCCAGAGGCTCAGCAATCTCCTCCCACAGTAGCCTGGGGTACATCCCATCCGGTCCCGGTGACTTATCCAACTTGATGCTTTCCAAAAGCTCTAGCACATCCTCTTTCTTAATGTCTGTATGCTCAAGATTTTCAGTCCACTGCAAGTCATCCCTACAATCGCCAAGGTCCTTTTCCGTAGTGAATACTGAAGCGAAGTATTCATTAAGTAACTCTGCTATCTTCTTCAGTTCCATACATACTTTTCCACTGTCACACTTGATTGGTCCTATTCTCTTACGTCTTATCCTCTTGCACTTCACATACTTGTCGAGTGCCTTGGGGTTTTCCTTAATCCTGCTCGCAAAGTCCTTCTCATGGCCCCCTCTGGCTCTCCTAATTTCATTCTTAAGCTCCTTCCTGCTAGCCTTATAATCTTCTAGATCTCTATCATTACCTAGTTTTTTGAAGCTTTCGTAAGCTTTTCTTCTTGGCTAGGTTTTCAACAGCCTTTGTACACCATGGTTCCTGTACCCGACTATCCTTTCCCTGTCTCATTGGAATGTACCTGTGCAGAACGTCACGCAAATATCCCCTGAACATTTGCCACATATCTGCCGTACATTTCCCTGAGAACATTTGTTCCTGATTTATGTTTCCAAGCTCCTGCCTGATAGTCTCATTTTTCTCCTTACACCACTTTCCTAACTTGTCTGTTCCTATCCCTCGCCAATGCTGTGGTAAAAGATATAGAATTGTGATCACTATCTCCAAGATGCTCTTGCACTGAGAGACCTGACACCTGACCAGGTTCATCTCCCAATATCAGATCAAGTACAGCCTCTCCTCTTGTCGGCTTATCTACATATTGTGTCAGGAAACCTTCCTGAACACACCTAACAAACTCCACCCCATCTAAACCTCTTGCTCTAGGGAGATGCCAATCAATATTTGGGAAATTAAAATCTCCCACCACGACCACCCTGTTATTATTACACCTTTTCGGAATCTGTCTCCCTTTCTGCTCCTCGATGTCCCTGTTGCTATTGGGTGGTCTATAAAAAGCACCCAGTAGAGTTATTGACCCCTTCCTGTTCTTAACTTCCACCCACAGAGACTCAGTAGACAATTACTCCATGACTTCCTCCTTTTCTGCAGCCGTGACACTATCTCTGATCAACAATGCCATGTCCCCACCTCTTTTGCCTCCCTCCCTGTCCTTTCTGAAACATCTAAAGCCTGGCACTCTAAGTAACCATTCCTGCCCCTGAGCCATCCAAGTTTCTGTAATGGCCACAACATCATAGCTCCAAGTACTGATCCACGCTCTTCCGCCTTGTTCCTGATACTCCTTGCATTAAAATAGACACATCTCAAGCCATCGGTCTGTGCACGCCCCTTCTCTATCACCCGCCTATCCTCCCTCTCACGTATGGAAGGAGGTCTTGTGATCGGATGAGACTAAGGCGTGACGTCAGCAGGCCAAGAAACATCGGAACCGTGAAGGGTCTCGGCCCGAAACGTCAACTGTTTCCTCTCTTCCATCGACCCTGCCTGGCCTGCTGAGTTCCTCCAGCATTTGGTGTGTGTGTTGCTTTGGACTTTCCTCATGTCTGGTGGGTGTGTTTTGGCCTCAACGCTAAACGGTAGATGAGGCGTAAATCTAATACTGTGCATCAGGCAGGGGTAGTGCCACCAGTGTGGGGGAGGGTAGCACCACGCTGTGGGGATGCTTTTCAGCAGCGGGGACTGGAAATAAGGTGAGAGAGGGAAACGGGAATGGGGAATGGTGAAGGAGACGTGGGGAAGGGGTGGTTGCAATTATCAGAAGTTCTAGAAATCGGTGTTCATGCTGTTGGGTTGGACTGTACAGTGTCGTTGCTTCAATCTGAGCGTGGCCTCATTGCGTCAGAAATTCTATAGACCCACTTTCAAGGGCTCTTCATCTGATGTGTTGGATTTTTTTTCCCTCTTATTTATTATTATTTCTTGCTTTTAGTGTTTGCACAGTTTGTTGTCTCCTGCACTCTGGTTCAACGTCCTAGTTGGGCGGCCTTTCATCGATTCTGCTGTGGTTATTGTTCTATAGATCTACTGTGTATGCCCGCACAAAAATGAATCTCGGGGGTTGTATTTGGTGGCATACTTTGAATTTACTTTGAACTTTGAAACCAGTCACGAACTGACAAGAGCGTTGCCAGGACTCGAGAATCTGAGTTGTAGGGAATGGTCGAATAGGTTAGGACTTTATTCCTGGGAGTCAATGTTCCCTCCGGTTTTTTTCCCCCCACGCAGCCGCGAAGACCAATCGTTGCTCTGAGCAGGAAGGTTCTTAGACGGCCTGAAAGCCACGCTTTATGTAAAAGGCTAAGTGTTTCTGAGTGACCCTTGGCCAGACCAGATCAGCCCTTGATCCCCCCTCCACCCCCGCAGTTTGCCTACCGGGGGCACATTGGAGTTGATGATGCTGTCATCTCCCAGCTGAACAGAACCAACTCCCATTTGGACGAGCTGGGCACCACTCTGAGGATCGTGTTTTTTGATTTCTCGAGTGCTTTCAATACCATACAGCACTCATTGGTTGGGGGGGGGGGGAGCTCCGTTCAACGCAGGTTGACTCTTCCATTGTATCCTGGATAATGGACTAGCTGACTGGCAGGCCACAGATTGTGCGGCTTCAGAGCTGCGTAGCTGACATGGCTTTAAGCGGCACTGGGACCCCACAGGGGACTGTATCGGCTCCGTTCCTGTTCACCCTGTATACCCTGGACTTTAGATACAATGCTGAGTCATGTCATCTGCAGAAATTCTCTGATGACTCAGCTATAGTTGGGTGTGTAAAGGGAGGACAGGAGGATGAATGCAGGGCACGGGGGGGGGGGAGGGCTTTTCTCAAAGGGTGCAAGCTGAATCGTCTGCAGCTCAACATCAGTAAGACAAAGGAGATGGTGATGGGCTTCAGGAAGACTGAGCCTGCACTGCTCCCGGTTACTACTGATGGTGAGGACGTGGATGTGGTGAGGACCTACAAGTACCTGGGGGTGCACCTGGATGACAGACTTGAGTGGAACACCAACGCAGGAAGGGCCAGAGTCTCCCCTACTTCCTAAGGAGATTGAGGTTCTTTGGAGTGTGCAGACCTCTCCTTCACATATTCTACCAGTCTGTTGTTGCCAGGACAATCTTCTACACAGTGGTGTGCTGGGGCAATGGCATCAATGCGGGTGATGCCGACAAGCTCAATAAACTGATTAGAAAGGCTGGCTCTGTTATAGGAGTCAAACCGGACACACTGGAGGCTGTGGTGGAACAAAGGACCCTACGGAAAATCCTGGCCATTCTGGACAATGTTTCTCACCCTCTGCATGTCACCTTGGCTGAACAGAGGAGCACTTTCAGTAATAGACTGAGACAACTGTGCTGCGTCAAAGAGCGCGATATGAGGTCATTCTAACCCTCGGCCATCAGGCTCAATAATCAGTCAACCTGTAGCCGGGGAAGTGATGACCCCCCCGCCCCCTCCTGTTAGACTGTTTGTGGTAACCTATTTTTTATTCTTTCTTACTTCTCTTCTAATATTTGTATATCTGCGCCCCTGTAATGCTACTGAGACACTGCCATTTCCTTTGGGATCAATAAAGTATTTTTAATAAGGTAATTTTTATCTCCTTCACCGTATATCTGCAAAACAACAGATTTGATATCGTATCAAAGTTTGAAGTAAATTTATTACCTAAGTGCAGAAACAGCCCTGAGATTCATTCCCTTGCGAGCGTACTCAGTAACCGTAACAGAATCAGTGAAGGTCTGCACCAAGCTGGGTGTTTAACCAAAGTGCAGAAGACAAAGACTGTGCAACTACAAAACAAAATAAATAATTATAATAAATAAGCTATAGATGTCGAGAACATGCGATGAAGAGTCCCTGCAAGTGAGTCAATCGGTTGTGGAACAGTTCAGTGATGGGGCAAATGAAGTTAACCCCCCTTTAGTTCAAGGGCCTGATGGTTGAGGGGTAATAACTGTTCCTGAACCTGGTGGTGTGGGTCCTGAGGCTCCTGTACCTCCTTCCTGGTGGTTGAGGGGTAGTAACTATTCCTGAACCTGGTGGTGTGGGTCCTGAGGCTCCTGTACCTCCTTCCTGATGATTGAGGGGTAATAACTGTTCCTGAACCTGGTGGTGTGGGTCCTGAGGCTCCTGTACCTCCTTCCTGATGGTTGAGGGGTAATAACTGTTCCTGAACCTAGTGGTGTGGGACCTGAGG
The DNA here is from genome assembly GCF_030028105.1 of Mobula birostris. Classification (NCBI taxonomy): domain Eukaryota; kingdom Metazoa; phylum Chordata; class Chondrichthyes; order Myliobatiformes; family Myliobatidae; genus Mobula; species Mobula birostris. The sequence goes on from NW_027275412.1 coordinate 45,888, forward strand.
CTCCTGTACCTCCTTCCTGATGGTTGAGGGGTAATAACTGTTCCTGAACCTGGTGGTGTGGGTCCTGAGGCTCCTGTACCTCCTTCCTGATGGTTGAGGGGTGATAACTGTTCCTGAACCTGGTGGTGTGAGTTCTGAGGCTCCTGTACCTCCTTCCTGATGGTTGAGGGGTAATAACTGTTCCTGAACCTGGTGGTGTGGGTCCTGAGGCTCCTGTACCTCCTTCCTGATGGTTGAGGGGTAATAACTGTTCCTGAACCTGGTGGTGTGGGACCTGAGACTCCTGTACCTCCTTCCTGATGATTGAGTAATAACTGTTCCTGAACCTGTTAGTGTGGGTCCTGAGGCTCCTGTTCCTCCTTCCTGATGGCAGCAGTGTGAAGAGAGTATGTGCAAGAGAAAAACCGCAGATGCAGGAAGTGAAAGCAACACACACAAAAAATGCTGGAGGAACTCAGCAGGCCAGGTAACATCTGCAGAAAACGGTAAAAGGTCAACATTTCATGCCAAGGCCCTTTGTCACGAGTCCTGATGAAGGGACTTGACCTGAGATGTCGTCTGTTTGTTCTTTGCCATAGATGCTGCCTGACATGCCGAGTTTCTCCTGCATTTTGTGTGTTTTACAGAAGGGAGCATGTCCTCGGTGGTGAGATCCCTTAGAATCTGAGTCAGAATCAGTTTTATTATCTCTGGGATGTGTCGTGGAATTTGTTAACTTAGCAGCCGCAGTTTAATGCAATACATAATATAGCAGAAGAAAAACATATATAATAATAAATAAGTAAATTAATTACAGTATACATATATTTAGATTAATATCGTGCAAAAAAGCAGAAATAATATATATTAAAATAAGTGAGGTGGTGTTCATGGGTTCAATGTCCATTTAGGAATTGGATGGCAGAGGGGAAGAAGCTGTTCCTGAATCATTGAGTGTGTGCCTTCAGGCTCCTGTACCTCCTCCCTGATGGCAGAGGGGAAGAAGCTGTTCCTGAATCGTTGAGTGTGTGCCTTCAGGCTCCTGTACCTCCTCCCTGATGGCAGAGGGGAAGAAGCTGTTCCTGAATCGTTGAGTGTGTGTCTTCAGGCTCCTGTACCTCCTCCCTGATGGCAGAGGGGAAGAAGCTGTTCCTGAATCGCTGAGTGTGTGTCTTCAGACTCCTGTACCTCCTCTCTGATAGCAGAGGGGAAGAAGCTGTTCCTGAATCGTTGTGTGTGTGTCTTCAGGCTCCTGTACCTCCTCCCTGATGGCAGAGGGGAAGAAGCTGTTCCTGAATCGTTGTGTGTGTGTCTTCAGGCTTCTGTATCTCTTCCCTGATGGTAACAGTGAGAAAAGGGCATGCCCTGGGTGCTGGAGGTCCTTAATAATGGACACTGCCTTTCTGAGACACCGCTCCTTGAAGATGTCCTGGGTACTTTGTGGACGAGTGCCCAAGATAGAGCCGACTGGATTTACAACCCTCTGCAGCTTTCAGTCCTGTGCAGTAGCCGCCCCCCCCCCCCCCCCGGCAACCCAGACAAATACAGCCTGTCAGAATGCAGTATATTTGAGTGTATTCGTTGACATGCCAAATCTCTTCAAACTCCTAATGAAGTATAGTCGCAGTCTTGCCTTCTTTATAACTACATCAATATGTTGGGGCCAGGTTAGATCCTCAGAGATCTTGACACCCAGGAACTTGAAACTGCTCACTCTCTCTCCACTTCTGATCCCTCCCTGAGGATTGATATCTGTTCCTTCGTCTTGCCCTTCCCGAAGGGATCCAGCACCCTTGATGGTGGAGGCTGCTTTCCTGCGACAGCAGTCCGTGTGGATGTGCTCAGTGGTAGGGAGGGCTTTACCTGTGATGTACTGGGCCGTATCCACTACCTTTTGTGGGATTTTCACTGTTTCCATACCAGGCTGTGATGCAGCCAGTCAATATACTCTCCGGCACACACCTAGAAAAGTTTGGCAAACTTTGCCAGATTTTTGCAAACTCCGATCATCCAGACAGTGCTCAAATCACCAGGGTGAGCTGGTTGCCTGGAGTGGAAGATTATGTTGAATAGGTACTTTATACTTTATTGTCGCCAAACAATTGGTACTAGAACGTACAATCATCGCAGCGATATTTGATTCTGCACTTCCCGCTCCCTGGATTACAAATATTAAATTTTATAAATAGTTAGAATTAGTAAATATTAAAAATTTAAATTATAAATCATAAATAGAAAATAGAAAAATGGGAAGTAAGGTAGTGCAAAAAAACTGAGATGCAGGTCCGGATATTTGGAGGGTACGGCCCAGATCCGGGTCAGGATCCACTCAGCTGTCTTATCACAGTTGGAAAGAAACTGTTCCCAAATCTGGCCGTACGAGTCTTCAAGCTCCTGAGCCTTCTCCCGGAGGGAAGAGGGATGAAAAGTGTGTTGGCTGGGTGGGTTGTGTCCTTGATTATCCTGGCAGCACTGCGCCGACAGTGTGCGGTGTAAAGTGAGTCCACGGACGGAAGATTGGTTTGTGTGATGTGCTGCGCCATGTTCACGATCTTCTGCAGCTTCTTCCGGTCTTGGACAGGACAACTTCCATACCAGGTTGTGATGCACCCTAGAAGAATGCTTTCTACAGTGCATCTATAAAAATTAGTGAGGGTTTTAGCGGACAGGCCAAATTTCTTTAGTTTTCTCAGGAAGTAAAGGCGCGGGTGGGCCTTCTTGGCAGTGAACTCTGCTTGGTTGGACCAAGTCAGGTCATTTGTCATTCATCAGATTACTAAGGCACTAGTATCCGCAGTAAAGAAGTCTGCTTTGGATTTCCTGTGGGTCACTCATCCGATCTGCCAAAGGCCCAGCTTTTAAATCAGAGGAACATAGTGGACTTCAGTTTAGTGGGGCTGCAGCTTATCTGAGACAACTTGTAAAGAGCAAGGATTAGTGGAGAAAGTAGCTGGGGTTCGCTTTGTTCACTTGGGACACTACGCAGCTTCATTGTGACGGGAGACCGTTGCAGAGTGGTTTCTAACCGAGCGTCAGCCGCGTCCACTCGTGTGGCTGTTAGACGCTCAGAGCCAACAGTTCTTAAATCGCGTCAGGACAAAGGGAAGGAGGAGGGGGCACCAGGGGGAGGTGATAGGCGGGTGATAAGAGGTAATAGGGCCAGAGTGGGGAATAGAAGCAGAGGGGAGGGAATTTTTTTTTAACTGGAAGGAGACATTGATATTCATGCCATTAGGTTGGAGACTAGCTAGACAGAATGTTAGTGGTTGCTCCTCTGTTTTTATTCATTCACAGTCAATTGAAAGAACACAGCAGTGTACACAGGATGAATTCCTCCGTTGATAACTATTAGGTACTAATACACAGCTTTATAATGCTGGAGTAGTATTGTTAGTGTTCTGAGGCTACGTCTACACTACGCCAGATAATTTTGAAAACCCTGGTTTCGAGTAAAAACGACAGGCGTCCACACTAAGCGTTTTTCAAAATATCTCCGTCCACATTAGGTGGATATTTGGGCGAATTTCTGCGAAGAGGAAACTGTGTACTCGGTGCGCGTTTGTCCAGTTACAGAGTAGAAAAACTTAAAAGGAATTACTCTTGGCTCTCACGCAGGAGGACTTAAAACTAAAACAAAAAATACTGGAGCGTATGGAGGCAACCGACAGGGAGTTCACGGGCAGTATGACCCGGCTGATGACGTTATGACAGCCGTATGGCAGTGCTTGCGCAGCACCAAGCAGAAGCAGAAAAAGCATTGTTGTTGTGTTGTGTTGACAGTGTTTTTAAATCTCTCCGTTTACCCCGTACACACTGCACCGGATATTAGGCGTTTTCAGATTTATTCACTCTGGAGATCATTTCTGAAAATCTCTGTTTTCGGAGGATGAAAACGCCGTTTTAGTGTGGACAGAGGGTCAAAACGAAGAGAAAGAGCTTCGTTTTCAAAATTATCCGGCATAGTGTGGACGTAGCCTAATTTGCTCTGTATTTCATTTAAATACATAACTTGTTACTCACTTTCAAAATACCTTTTGAACTATTCCCATGAACACATACCAATCCTCATAGAGGGATCAGAAGTGGAGAGAGTGAGCAGCTCCAAGTTCCTGGGTGTCAAGATCTCTGAGGATC
>NW_027275412.1:55000-59509 GCF_030028105.1 Mobula birostris
TAACTGTTCCTGAACCTGGTGGTGTGGGTCCTGAGGCTCCTGTACCTCCTTCCTGATGGTTGAGGGGTAATAACTGTTCCTGAACCTGGTGGTGCAGGTCCCGAGACTCCTGTACCTCTTTCCTGATTGTTGAGAAGTAATAACTGTTCCTGAACCTGGTGGTGTGCGACCTGAGGCTCCTGTACCTCCTTCCTGATGGTTGAGGGGTAATAACTGTTTCTGAACCTGCTGGTGTGGGTCCTGAGGCTCCTGTACCTCCTTCCTGCTTCTGTGTTCCACGCACCCACTGCTCCCTGTGTAAAGAACCTACCTCTGACATAGAAAACCTACAGCAGAATACAGGTCCTTCGGCCCACAAAGCTGTGCCGAATATGTCCCTACCTTAGAATTACTGTAAAGATGAAGCCACACTCAGGTTGGAGGAACAACACCTTATATTCCGTCTGGGTAGCCTCCAACCTGATGGCATGAACACTGACTTCTCTAACTTCCGCTAATGCCCCACCTCCCCCTCGTACCCCATCTGTTATTTATTTATATACACACCATTCTCTCTCTCTCTCTCTCTCTCTCTCCTTTTTCTCCCTCTGTCCCTCTCACTATACCCCTTGCCCATCCTCCGGGTTTCCCCCCCACCATCTTTTACTTCTCCCTGGGCCTCCTGTCCCATGATCCTCTCGTATCCCCTTTGCCAATCACCTGTCCAGCTCTTGGCTCCATCCCTCCCCCTCCTGTCTTCTCCTATCATTTTGGATCTCCCCTTCCCCGTCCCACTTTCAAATCTCATACTAGCTCTTCCTTCAGTTAGTCCTGACGAAGGGTCTCGGCCTGAAACATCGACTTTACCTCTTCCTAGAGATGCTGCCTGGCCTGCTGTGTTCACCAGCAACTTTGATGAATGTTGAAACCACCTGGGTAGAGATTAGGAACAGTAAAGGGGGAAAAAAAATCACTGGTGGGAGTTGTCGATCGGCCACCAAATGATAAAATTACAGTGGCACAGGCAATAAACTGAGAAATATATCTCAGGCATGTAAGAATGGAAACAGCAGTTATCATGGGGGACTAACCTGCACATAGATTGGGTGAATCAAGTTGGTCGAGACAGTCTTGTAGAGGACTTCATGGAATGCATAAATGAAGGCTTTCTTGAACGGCATGTTACTTAACCTACAAGAGAGTGTGTTATCTTAGATCTGGTCCTGTGCAATGAGACAGGTAAAGCTAGTGATCTTATAGTCAGGGATCCTCTTGGAAAGAGTGATCGCAGTATGACTGAGTTTCCCATACAAATGGAGGGTGTAAAAGTTCGATCTAAAACCAGTGTATTATGTCTAAACAATGGAGATGAGGAAGGAGCTGTATAACCTATCTCCTTCTACCCAAGCCACGTACTTATTCAATTACCCCTGCTGTGGACCACCTGGAGGTCCAAGAGGCTCTCGTTACATGCACGTGCAGTTCAACTCTTTGAGTGGTAATGCAGAAAGTTTGAATTAATACTCATCTCCTTCTACCTTAGGCCATGAACCTATCAATCACCCCTGCTGTGGACCACTTCTACAAGAAGGGATCCGTTATGTTCCACGACCGCTGGACTAAGTGTGTACATGTAGGAGGGGACTACGTTGAAAAAATAAATGTGCTAGGTTTTCTAAAATTGACTCCTTCTACCTTAGGCCACGAACTTATTAATCACCCCTCGTATAGTGAGGCGACCAGAACTGAGCACAGTACTCCAAGTGGGGTCTGACCAGGATCTTATATAGTTGCAACATTACCTCTCGGCTCTAAACTCAATCCCACAATTGATGAAGGCCAATGCACTGTATGGCCTTCTTAACCACAGAGTCAACCTGAGCAGCAAGCTTTGGGTGTCCTATGGACTCAGACCCCCAAGATCCCTCTGATCCTCCACACTGCCAAGAGTCTTACCATTAATACTATATTCTGCCATCATATTTGACCTACCAAAATGATCCACCTCACACTTATCTGGGGTTGAACTCCATCTGCCACTTCTCAGCCCAGTTTTGCATCCTATCAATGTCCCACTGTAACCTCTGACAGCTCCCCACACTATCCACAACAACTCCAACCTTTGTGTCATCAGCAAACTTACTAACCCATCCCTCCACTTCCTTATCCAGGTCATTTATAAAAATCACAAAGAGTAGGGGTCCCAGCACAGATCCCTGAGGCACACCACTGGTCACCGGCCTCGATGCAGAATAGACCCGTCTCCAACCACTCTCTGCCTTCTGTGGGCAAGCCAATTCTGGATCCACAAAGCAATGTCCCCTTGGATCCCACACCTCCTTACTTTCTCAATAAGCCTTGCATGGGGTACCTTATCAAATGCTTTGCTAAAATCCATATACACTACATCTATGGCTGTACCTTCATCAATGTGTTTAGTCACATCCTCAAAAAATTCAGTCAGGCTCGTAAGGCATGACCTGCCTTTGACAAAGCCATGCTGACTATTTCCTAATCATACTAAACCTCTCCAAATGTTCATAAATCCTGCCTCTCAGGATCCTCTCCATCAACTTACCACCACTGAAGTAAGACTCACTGGCCTATAATTTCCTGGGGCTAACCCTACTTTCCTTTCTTGAATAAGGGGACCCTCCAGTCCTCTGAATCTCTCCCATCCTCATTGATGATGCAAAGATCATTGCCAGAGGCTCAGCAATCTCCTCCCTCGCTTCCCACAGTAGCCTGGGGTACATCCCCTCCGATCCAGCGACTTATCTAACTTGATGCTTTCCAAAAGCTCCAGCACATCCTCTTCCTTGATATCTACATGCTCAAGCTTTTCAGTCTGCTGCAAGTCATCCCTACAATTGCCAAGATCCTTTTCCATAGTGAATACTGAAGCAAAGTACTCATTAAGTACCTCTGCCATCTCCTACGGTTCCATACACACTTTTCCACTGTCACACTTGATTGGTCCTATTCTCTGACGTCTTATCCTCTTGCTCTTCACATACTTGGAGATGCCTTGGGGTTTTCCTTAATCCTGTCCGTCAAAGCCTTCTCATGGCCCCTTCTGGCTCTCCTAATTTCATTCTTAAGCTGCTTCCTGCTAACCTTATCTTCTAGATTCATATCTTTACCTAGTTTTTTGAACCTATCATAAGCTCTTTTTTTTATTCTTGACTAGATTTTACAACAGCCTTTGTACACCACGGTTCCTGTAACCCGACCATCCTTTCCCCGTCTCATTGGAACGTACCTACGCAAAACCCCACGCAAATATGCCGTGAACATTTGCTGCATTTCTTCGGTACGTTCCCCGAGAACATGCTGTTTTCCAATTTATGCTTCCAAGTTCTTGCCTGATAGCCTCATAGTTCCGCCTTGCTTCAATGAAACATTTTCCTAATTTGTCTGTTCCTATCCCCTCGCCAATGCTATGGTAAAGGAGATAGAATTGTGATCACTGTCTCCAAAATGCTCTCCCACTGAGAGACCTGACACCTGACCACATTCATTTCCCAATACCAGATCAAGTACAGCCTCTCCTCTTGTAGGCTTATCTATATATTGTGTCAAGAAACCTTCCCCTTTCTCCCCCCTCTCTCTGCGATCCTTCAATTATCCTTGGATTAAAAAATTCCGCTCAGGGAAGAAAAAAACTTTGGCTGCCCATTCTGTCTACGCCTCTTAGCATAAGACCGTCTTAGCCAAATTAACTCAGTCGTAGTGTGAACAATTTTATTATCTGGGTCAAAAAAACTACAGCGAAAGAAGATTATCTCTTCACTTCCTTTCCACATTTTATCTAATAAAATTATATTCTTATCTATTTATCGTGTGTGATCGAAACACACACTGAAGTGCATCGTTTGCCAAGGTCATAATTGTCTGAGCTGTAGACAAAGGCTTTATTCAGTCCCTCGGTCTTTCACTTGAGTCACACTAGTGTTTAAAGAGTTAAAGTGGGAGTGGGGAGCAGGGTTTTTGACCTGAGATTTCCACAGTTCTCTTCCTCCTACAGAGGCTGCTCATCCGCTGCGATATTCCGGCAGATCGTCCGCTGTGTCCCAGTTAGTTGACAAGTGATACAAGCTTCTGTTACCTCGGGGGCCAACTGATTACACCAAAAGAGATGTAAGGTGCTCCTTCTCCTCCCCCCCCCCCCCACCTGTTGACGCCAGGCAGACAATCTCTTGAAGGGTATTGATCATGGCTGGGGTGGGGGCGGGGGGGATCACCCATCTTGTAAAGTCACTGCCCAGAAGAAGACGATGGCAAACCAGTTCTGTAGAAAATTTGCCAAGAACAATCATGGCCCATGGAAAGACTGTGATTGCCCACATCACATGACACGGGCTCATGATGATGTAATATGACAGCGCATAATGATGATTGTCATATGCCACGGCACAGAATGACGATGGTGAATACAGTTAATGGAGAGAAAGTTTGCTCTGGTGAAGAACTCGGCTTTAATATTAGAGTCAGGTTGTGGAGGCCAAATCATCGATTAGTTCTCGATTA
>NW_027275413.1:0-59508 GCF_030028105.1 Mobula birostris
CAACTGCCCCCACTGACTTCCTGCCTGCACCCCATTGATTTAACCCTACTACCCCATTCCGTTCCTCCCTCTACCCCACTCCTTTCCTCCCTCTACCCCACTCCTTTCCTTCCAACTACCCCCATTCCTTTCCTCCCTCTACCCCCATTCCTTTAAGCCACTACTCCATTCCTTTCCTCCCTCTACTCCACTCCTTTCCTCCCTCTACCCAACTCCTTTCCTCCCACTACCCCATTCCTTTCCTCCCTCTACCCCACTCCTTTCTTCCCTCTATCCCATTCCATTCCTCCCTCTATCCCATTCCTTTCCTCCCTCTACCGCACTCCTTTCCTCCCACTACCCCATTCCTTTCCTCCCCTCTACCCTGTTCCTTTCCTCCCACTACCCTATTCCTTTCCTCCCTCCTATCCCATTCCTTTCCTCCCTCTACCCCATTCCTTTCCTCCCTCTATCCCATTCCTTTCCTCCCTCTACCCCATTCCTGTCCTCCGACTGCACCATTCTTTTTCTCCCTCTACCCCAGAGCTTTCCTCACACTACCGCATTCCTTTCCTCCCTCTACCCCAGTCCTTTTCCTCCCTCTACACCATTCTTTTCCGCCCACTGCCCCATTCCTTTCCTCTCTCTCTCCCATTCCTTTCCTCCCTCTACGCCATTCTTACCTCCCACTACCCCATTCCTTTCCTCACTCTACCCCATTCCTTTCCTCCATGTACCCTATTCCTTTCCTCCCACCACCCCATTCCTGTCGTCCCACTGCCCCATTCCTTTCCGCCAACTGCCCCCACTCCTTTCCTCCTATTACCCCATTTCATTTCCTCCCTCTACCCCATTCCTTTCCTCCATCTAACCCATTCCTTTCCTCCACTGCCCCATTCCTTTCCTCCCTCTACCCCATTCCTTTCCTCCCTCTACACCATTCCTTTCTTCCCTCTGCCCCATTCTTTTCCTCCAACTGCCCCGTTCTTTACCTCCAACTACCCCACTCCTTTCCTCCCACTGCCCCATTCCTTTCCTCCCACTGCCACATTCCTTTCCTCCCTCTATCCCATTTCCTTTCCTCCCTCCTACCCCATTCCTTTCTTCCCTCTATCACATTCCTTTCCACCCTGTACCCCATTCCTTTCCTCCCACTGCCCCATTCCTTTCCTCCCTCTACACCATTCCTTTCCTCCCACTGCCCCATTCCCTTTCCAACCTGTGGCCCCATTCCTTTCCCTCCCACCGCCCCATTCCTTTCCTCCCTCTACGCCATTCTTTTCCTCCCTCTGCCCCATTCCTTTCCTCCAACTGCCCCACTCCTTTCCTCCTACTACCCCCATTCCTTTCCTTCAACTACCCTGATTTCCTCTCTCTACCCCATTCCTTTACCCCCACTACCCCATTGCTTTCCTCCCTCTATCCCATTCCTTTCCTCCCTCTACCCCATTCTTTTCCTCCCTCTATCCCATTCCTTTCCTTCCTCTACCCCATTCCTGTCCTCCCACTGCACCATTCTTTTTCTCCCTCTACCCCAGACCTTTCCTCCCACTTCCCCATTCCTTTCCACTCTCTATCCCATTCCTTTCCTCCCTCTACGCCATTCCTTATCTCCCACTACCCCATTCCTTTCCTCCCTCTACCCCATTCCTTTAAGCCACTACTCCATTCCTTTCCTCCCTCTACTCCAGTCCCTTTCCTCCCTCTACCCAACTCCTTTCCTCCCACTACCCCATTCCTTTCCTCCCTTTACCCCACTCCTTTCTTCCCTCTATCCCATTCCATTCCTTCCTCTATCCCATTCCTTTCCTCCCTCTACCGCACTCCTTTCCTCCCACTACCCCATTCCTTTCCTCCCTCTACCCTGTTCCTTTCCTCCCACTACCCTATTCCTTTCCTCCCTCTACCCTGTTCCTTTCCTCCCACTACCCTATTCCTTTCCTCCCTCTATCCCATTCCTTTCCTCCCTCTACCCCATTCCTGTCCTCCGACTGCACCATTCTTTTTTCTCCCTCTACCCCAGACCTTTCCTCACACTACCGCATTCCTTTCCTCCCTCTACCCCAGTCCTTTCCTCACTCTACACCATTCCTTTCCGCCCACTGCCCCATTCCTTTCCTCTCTCTCTCCCATTCCTTTCCTCCCACTACGCCATTCCTAACCTCCCACTACCCCATTCCTTTCCTCACTCTACCCCATTCCTTTCCACCATGTACCCTATTTCTTTCCTCCCACCACCCCCATTCCTTTCGTCCCACTGCCCCATTCCTTTCCGCCAACTGCCCCACTCCTTTCCTCCTATTACCCCATTCATTTCCTCCCTCTACCCCATTCCTTTCCTCCATCTACCCCATTCCTTTCCTCCACTGCCCCCATTCCTTTCCTCCCTCTACCCCATTCCTTTCCTCCCTCTACACCATTCCTTTCTTCCCTCTGCCCCATTCTTTTCCTCCCACTGCCCCATTCTTTACCTCCAACTACCCCACTCCTTTCCTCCCACTGCCCCATTCCTTTCCTCCCACTGCCACATTCCTTTCCTCCCTCTATCCCATTGCTTTCCTCCCTCTACCCCATTACTTTCTCCCTCTATCACATTCCTTTCCACCCTGTACCCCATTCCTTTCCTCCCCACTGCCCCATTCCTTTCCTCCCTCTACACCATTCCTTTCCTCCCACTGCCCCATTCCTTTCCAACCTGTGCCCCATTCCTTTCCTCCCACCGCCCCATTCCTTTCCTCCCTCTACGCCATTCCTTTCCTCCCTCTGCCCCCATTTCCTTTCCTCCAACTGCCCCACCTCCTTTCCTCCTACTACCCCATTCCTTTACTTCAACTACCCTGATTTCCTCGCTCTACCCCATTCCTTTACCCCCACTACCCCATTGCTTTCCTCCCTCTATCCCATTCCTTTCCTCCCTCTACCCCATTCATTTCCTCCCTCTATCCCATTCCTTTCCTCCCTCTACCCCATTCCTGTCCCTCCCACTACACCATTCTTTTTCTCCCTCTACCCCAGACCTTTCCTCCCACTTCCACATTCCTTTCCTCTCTCTATCCCAATCCTTTCCTCCCTCTACGCCATTCCTTACCTCCCACTACCCCATTCCTTTCCTCACTCTACCCCCATTCCTTTCCTCCATGTACCCCTATTCCTTTCCTCCCACTACCCCATTCCTTTCATCCCACTGCCCCATTCCTTTCCGCCAACTGCCCCACTCCTTTCCTCCTATTACCCCATTCATTTCCTCCCTCTACCCCATTCCTTTCCTCCGTCTACCCCATTCCGTTCCTCCACTGCCCCATTCCTTTCCTCCCTCTACCCCATTCCTTTCATCCCTCTACACCATTCCTTTCTTCCTCTGCCCCATTCCTTTCCTCCCACTGCCCCATCCTTTACCTCCAACTACCCCACTCCTTTCCTCCCACTGCCCCATTCCTTTCCTCCCCTCTACCCCATTCCTTTCCTCCCACTGCCACATTCCTTTCCTCCCTCTATCCCATTGCTTTCCTCCCTCTACCCCCATTCATTTTCTTCCCTCTATCACATTCCTTTCCACCCTGTACCCCATTCCTTTCCTCCCTCTACGCCATTCCTTTCCTCCCTCTGCCCCATTCCTTTCCACCCTGTGCCCCATTCCTTTCCTCCCACCGCCCCATTCCCTTTCCTCCCTCTACGCCATTCCTTTCCTCCCTCTGCCCCATTCCTTTCCTCCAACTGCCCCACTCCTTTCCTCCTACTACCCCATTCCTTTCCTTCAACTACCCTGATTTCCTCTCTCTACCCCATTCCTTTACCGCCACTACCCTATTCCTTTCCTCTCTCTACCTCACTCCTTTCCTCCTTCTACCCCACCCCTTTCCTCTTTCTGCCCAATTCTTTCCTCCCATGACCCCATTTATTTCCTCCCTCTTTCTGATTCCTTTCCTCCCTCTATCCCATTCCTTTCCTCCCTCTCACCCACTCCTTTCCTCCCACTATCCCATTACTCTCCTGACTCTACCCCATTCCTTTCCTCCCACTGCCCCCATTCCTTTCCTCCCTCTACACCATTCCTTTCCTCCCCCTACCCCACTCCTTTCTTCCCTCTACCCCATTCCTTTAACCCCACTACCCCATTCCTTTCCTCCCTCTAAAGCACTCCTTTCCTCCCTCTACCCAACTCCTTTCCTCACACTATCCCATTCCTTTCCTCCCTCTACGTCATTCCTTTCTTCCGTCGATCCCATTCCTTTCCTCCCTCTACCCCATTCCCTTCCTCCCACTGCCCCATTCCATTCTTCCCCTCTATCCAATTCCTTTCCTCCCTCTACCCCATTCCTTTCCTCCCTCTATCCCATTCCTTTCCTCCCTCTACCCCATTCCTTTCCTCCCACTGCCCCATTCTTTTCCTCCCTCTACCCCTTTCCTTTTCTCCCACTGCCCCATTCCTTTCCTCCCTCTACCCATTCATTTCTTCCCACTGCCCCCATTCCTTTCCACCCACTACCCCATTCCTTTCCTCCCACTGCCCCATTCCTTTCCTCCCTCTACCCCATTCCTTTCCTCCCTCTACCCCATTCCTTTTCCTCCATCTACCCCATTCCTTTCCTCCCTCTACCCCATTCCTTTCCTATGACTGCCCCATTTCCTTTCCTCCCTCTACACCATTCCTTTCCCTCACTACCCAACTCCTTTCCTCCCTCTACCGAACTCCTTTCCTCCCACTACCCCATTCCTTTCCTCCCTCTACACCACTCCTTTCTTCCCTCTAACCCATTCCTTTCCTCCCTCTATCCCATTCCTTTCCTCCCTCTACCCCATTCCTTTCCTCCCTCTACACCATTCCTTTCCTCCCTCTACACCATTCCTTTCCTCCAACTGCCCCATTCCTTTCCTCTCTCTATCCCATTCCTGTCCTCCCTCTACGCCATTCCTTACCTCCCAAATACCCCATTCCTTTTCCTCACTCTATCCCATTCCTTTCCTCCATTTACCCTATTCCCTTTCCTCCCGCTACCCCATTCCTTTCATCCCACTGCCCCTTTCCTTTCCGCCAACTGCCCCACTCCTTTCCTCCTATAACCCCATTCATTTCCTCCCTCTACCCCATTCCTTTCCCTCCGTCTACCCCATTCCTTTCCTCCCACTGCCCCCACTCCTTTCCTCCCTGTATCCCATTCCTTTCCTCCCGCTACCACATTCCTTTCCTCCGTCTACCCCATTCCTTTCCTCCCACTGCCCCATTCCTTTCCTCTGTCTGCCCCATTCCTTTCCTCCCACTGCCCCATTCCTTTCCTCCCCTCAATCCCATTCCTTTCCTACCTCTACCCCATTCCTTTCCTCCCTCTGCCCCACTCCTTTCCTCCCACTATCCCATTCTTTTCATCCCTCTACCCCATTCCTGTCCTCCCACTGCCTCATTCCTTTCCACCCTCTATTGCATTCCTTTGCTCCCGCTACCCCATTCCCTTTCCTCCCGAAACCGCATTCCTTTCCTCCTCGACCCCGTTCCTTTCCTGCCTCTACCCCATTCCTTTCCTCCCACTCCCCCATTCCTTTCCTACCTCTATCCCATTCCTTTCCCTCGCTCTACCCCATCCCTTTCCTCCCACTGCCCCATTCCTTTCCTCCCTCTTTCCCATAGCTTTCCTCCCTGTACCCCATTCCTTTCCTACGTCTACCCCCAATCCTTTCCTCCAACTACTGCATTCCTTTCCTCCCACTGCCCCATTCCTTTCCTCCAACTGCCCCACTGACTTCCTGCCTGTACCCCATTAATTTAACCCTACTACCCCATTCCGTTCCTCCCTCTACCCCGCTCCTTTCCTCCCTCTACCCCACTCCTTTCCTTCCACTACCCCCATTCCTTTCCTTCCTCTACCCCATTCCTTTAAGCCACTACTCCATTCCTTTCCTCCCTCTACTCCACTCCTTTCCTCCCTCTACCCAACTCCTTTCCACCCACTACCCCATTCCTTTCCGCCCTCTTCCCCACTCCTTTCTTCTCTCTATCCCATTCCATTCCTCCCCTCTATCCCATTCCTTTCCTCCCTCTACCGCACTCCTTTCCTCCCACTACCCCATTCCTTTCCTCCCTCTACCCAGTTCCTTTCCTCCCCACTACCCCATTCCTTTCCTCCCTCTATCCCATTCCTTTCCTCCCTCTACCCCATTCCTTTCCCTCCCTCTATCCCATTCCTTTCCTCCCTCTACCCCATTCCTGTCCTCCCACTGCACCATTCTTTTTCTTCCTCTACCCCAGACCTTTCCTCACACTACCCCATTCCTTTCCTCCCTCTACCCCCATTCCTTTCCTCGCTCTACCCCATCCCTTTCCTCCCACTGCCCCATTACTTTCCTCCCTCTATCCCATAGCTTTCCTCCCTGTACCCCATTCCTTTCCTACGTCTACCCCAATCCTTTCCTCCAACTACCGCATTCCTTTCCTCCCAAAGCCCCATTCCTTTCCTCCAACTGCCCCCACTGACTTCCTGCCTGTACCCCATTAATTTAACCCTACTACCCCATTCCGTTCCTCCCTCTACCCCACTCCTTTCCTCCCTCTACCCCACTCCTTTCCTCCCTCTATCCCATTCCTTTCCTACCTATACCCCATTCCTTTTCCTCCCTCTACCCCACTCCTTTCCTCCCACTACCCCATTCTTTTCGTCCCTCTATCCATTCCTGTCCTCCCACTGCCCTCAGTCCTTTCCACCCTCTATCCCATTCCTTTGCTCCCACTACCCCATTCCTTTCCTCCCGCAACCCCATTCCTTTCATCCCTCGACCCCGTTCCTTTCCTCCCTCTACCCCATTCCTTTCCTCCCACTCCCCCATTCCTTTCCTCCCTCTATCCCATTCCTTTCCTCGCTCTACCCCATCCCTTTCCTCCCACTGCCCCATTCCTTTCCTCCCTCTATCCCATAGCTTTCCTCCCAGTACACCATTCCTTTCCTACGTCTACCACAATGCTTTCCTCCAACTACCGCATTCCTTTCCTCCCACTGCCCCATTCCTTTCCTCCAACTGCCCCACTGACTTCCTGCCTGTACCCCATTAATTTAACTCTACTACCCCATTCCGTTCCTCCCTCCACCCCCACTCCTTTCCTCCCTCTACCCCACTCCTTTCCTTCCACTACCCCATTGCTTTCCTCCCTCTACTCCACTCATTTCCTCCCTCTACCCAACTCCTTTCCTCCCACTACCCCATTCCTTTCCTCCCTCTACCCCACTCCTTTCTTCCCTCTATCCCATTCCTTTCCTCCCTCTATCCCATTCCTTTCCCTCCCTCTACCGCACTCCTTTCCCTTCCACTACCCGTTCCTTTCCTCCCTCTACCCCGTTCCTTTCCTCCTTCCTACCCCATTCCTTTCCTCCCTCTATCCCATTCCTTTCCTCCCTCTACCCCATTCCTTTCCTCCCTTCTATCCCATTCTTTTCCTCCCTCTACCCCATTCCTGTCCTCCCACTACACCATTCTTTTTCTCCCTCTAACCCCAGACCATTCCTCCCACTACCCCATTCCTTTCATCCCTCTATCCCATTCCTTTCCTCCCTCTACCCCATTCTTTTCCTCCCTCTATCCCATTCCTTTACTCCCTCTACCCCATTCCTGTCCTCCCACTACACCATTCTTTTTCTCCCTCTACCCCAGACCTTTCCCCCCACTACCCCATTCCTTTCCTCTCTCTATCCCATTCCTTTCCTCCCTCTACGCCATTCCTTACCTCCCACTACCCCATTCCTTTCCTCCCTCTACCCCATTCCTTTAAGCCACTACTCCATTCCTTTCCTCCCTCTACTCCACTCCTTTCCTCCCTCTACCCAACTCCTTTCCTCCCACTACCCCCATTCCTTTCCTCCCTTTACCCCACTCCTTTCTTCCCTCTATCCCATTCCATTCCTCCCCTCTATCCCATTCCTTTCCTCCCTCTACCGCACTCCTTTCCTCCCTCTACGCCATTCCTTACCTCCCACTACCCCATTCCTTTCCTCACTCTACCCCATTCCTTTCCTCCATGTACCCTATTCCTTTCCTCCTACTACCCCATTCCTTTCCTTCAACTACCCAGATTTCCTCTCCTCTACCCCATTCCTTTACCCCCACTGCCCCATTTCCTTTCCTATCACTGCCCCATTCCTTTCCTCCCTCTACACCATTCCTTTCCCTCACTACCCCACTCCTTTCGTCCCTCTACCGAACCCCTTTCCTCCCACTACCCCACTCCTTTCCTCCCTCTACTCCACTCCTTTCTTCCCTCTAACCCATTCCTTTCCTCCCTCTATCCCATTCCTGTCCTCCCTCTACGCCATTCCTTACCTCCCACTACCCCATTCCTTTCCTCACTCTACCCCATTTCTTTCCTCCATGTACCCTATTCCTTTCCTCCCACTACCCCATTCCTTTCATCCCACTGCCCCATTCCTTTCCGCCAACTGCCCCACTCCTTTCCTCCTATAACCCCATTCATTTCCTCCCTCTACCCCATTCCTTTCCTCCGTCTACCCCATTCCTTTCCTCCCACTGCCCCACTCCCTTTCCTCCCTCTATCCCATTCCTTTCCTCCCGCTACCACATTCCTTTCCTCCGTCTACCCCATTCCTTACCTCCCACTGCCCCATTCCTTTCCTCTGTCTGCCCCATTCCTTTCCTCCCACCGCCCCATTCCTTTCCTCCCACTACGCCATTCCTTTCCTCCCTCTGCCCCATTCCTTTTCCTACAACTGCCCCACTCCTTTCCTCCTACTACCCCATTCCTTTCCTCCAACTACCCTGATTTCCTCTCTCTACCTCACTCCTTTCCTCCCTCTAACCCCACCCCTTTCATGTTTCTGCCCAATTCTTTCCTCCCACTATCCCATTCCTTTCCTGACTCTACCCCATTCCTTTCCTCCCTCTACCCCATTCCTTTTCCTCCCTCTATCCCATTCCTTTCCTGCCGCTTCCCCATTCCTCTCCTCCCTCTACCCCACTCCTCTCCTCCCTCAATCCCATTCCTTTCCTACCTCTACCCCATTCCTTTCCACCCTCTGCCCCACTCCTTTCCTCCCACTATCCCATTCTTTTCGTCCCTCTACCCCATTCCTGTCCTCCCACTGCCTCATTCCTTTCCACCCTCTATTGCATTCCTTTGCTCCCGCTACCCCATTCCTTTCCTCCCGCAACCGCATTCCTTTTCCTCCCTCGACCCCGTTCCTTTCCTGCCCCTACCCCATTCCTTTCCTCCCACTCCCCCATTTCCTTTCCTACCTCTATCCCATTCCTTTCCTCGCTCTACCCCATCCCTTTCCTCCCCACTGCCCCATTCCTTTCCTCCCTCTATCCCATAGCTTTCCTCCCTGTACCCCATTCCTTTCCTACGTCTACCCCAATCCTTTCCTCCAACTACTGCATTCCTTTCCTCCCACTGCCCCATTCCTTTCCTCCAACTGCCCCACTGACTTCCTGCCTGTACCCCATTAATTTAACCCTACTACCCCATTCCGTTCCTCCCTCTACCCCACTCCATTCCTCCCTCTACCCCACTCCTTTCCTTCCACTACCCCATTCCTTTCCTCCCTCTACCCCATTCCTTTAAGCCACTACTCCATTCCTTTCCTCCCTCTACTCCACTCCTTTCCTCCCTCTACACAACTCCTTTCCTCCCACTACCCCATTCCTTTTCCTCTCTCTATCCCATTCCTTTCCTCCCTCTACGCCATTCCTTACCTCCCACTACCCCATTCCTTTCCTCACTCTACCCCCATTCCTTTCCTCCATGTACCCTATTCCTTTCCTCCTACTACCCCATTCCTTTTCCTTCAACTACCCAGATTTCCTCTCTCTACCCCATTCCTTTACCCCCACTACCCTATTCCTTTCCTCTCTCTACCTCACTCCTTTCCACCCTCTACCCCACCCCTTTCCTCTTTCTGCCCAATTCTTTCCTCCCATGACCCCTTTTATTTCCTCCCTCTACCCCATTCCTTTCTTCCCTCTATCCAATTCCTTTCCTCCCTCTATCCCATTCCTTTCCTCCCTCTCACCCACTCCTTTCCTCCCACTACCCCATTCCTTTCCTCCCACTATCCCATTACTTTCCTGACTCTACCCCATTCATTTCCCTCCCACTGCCCCATTCCTTTCCTCCTTCTACACCATTCCTTTCCTCCCCACTACCCCATTCCTTTCCTCCCTCTACCCCATTCCTTTCCACCCACTAACCCATTCCTTTCCTCCCTCTACACCATTCCTTTCCTCCCTCTACCTCATTCCTTTCCTCCCACTACCGCATTCCTTTCCTCCCTCTACCCCACTCCTTTCCTCCCTCTACCCCATTCCTTTACCCCCACTACCCCATTCCTTTCCTCCCTCTAAACCACTCCTTTCCTCCCTCTGCACAACTCCTTTCCTCCCACTATCCCATTCCTTTCCTCCCTCTACCCCATTCCTTTCTTCCGTCGATCCCATTCCTTTCCTCTCTCTACCCAACTCCCTTCCTCCCACTGCCCCATTCCATTCCTCCCTCTATCCAATTCTTTTCCTCCCTCTACCCCATTCCTTTCCTCCCTCTATCCCATTCCTTTCCTCCCTCTACCCCATTCCTTTCCTCCCACTGCCCAATTCTTTTCCTCCCTCTACCCCATTCCTTTTCTCCCACTGCCCCATTCCTTTCCACCCTCTACCCCATTCCTTTCTTCCCACTGCCCCATTCCTTTCCCCCCACTGACCCATTCCTTTCCACCCACTACCCCATTCCTTTCCTCCCACTAGCCCATTCCTTTCCTCCCTCTACCCCGTTCCTTTCCTATCACTGCCCCATTCCTTTCCTCTCTCTACCCCATTCCTTTCCTCCCTCTACCCCACTCCTTTCTTCCCTCTAACCCATTCCTTTCCTCCCTCTATCCCATTCCTTTCCTCCCTCTACCCCATTCCTTTCCTCCCTCTACCCCAGTCCTTTCCTCCCTCTACACCATTCCTTTCCTCCCACTGCACCATTCCTTTCCTCCCTCTATCCCATTCCTGTCCTCCCTCTACGCCATTCCTTACCTCCCACTACCCCATTCCTTTCCTCACTCTACGCCACTCCTTTCCTCCTATAACCCCATTCATTTCCTCCCTCTGCCCCATTCCTTTCCTCCGTCTACCCCATTCCTTTCCTCCCACTGCCCCACTCCTTTCCTCCCTCTATCCCATTCCTATCCTCCCGCTACCACATTCCTTTCCTCCGTCTACCCCATTCCTTTCCTCCCACTGCCCCATTCCTTTCCTCTGTCTACCCCATTCCTTTCCTCCCACTGCCCCATTCCTTTCCTCCTTCTACACCATTCCTTTCCTCCCACTACCCCATTCCTTTCCTCCCTCTACCCCATTCCTTTCCACCCACTAACCCATTCCTTTCCTCCCTCTACACCATTCCTTTCCTCCCTCTACCTCATTCCTTTCCTCCCACTACCGCATTCCTTTCCTCCCTCTACCCCACTCCTTTCCTCCCTCTACCCCATTCCTTTACCCCCACTACCCCATTCCTTTCCTCCCTCTAAACCACTCCTTTCCTCCCTCTACACAACTCCTTTCCTCCCACTATCCCATTCCTTTCCTCCCTCTACCCCATTCCTTTCTTCCGTCGATCCCATTCCTTTCCTCTCTCTACCCAACTCCCTTCCTCCCACTGCCCCATTCCATTCCTCCCTCCATCCAATTCTTTTCCTCCCTCTACCCCATTCCTTTCCTCCCTCTATCCCATTCCTTTCCTCCCTCTACCCCATTCCTTTCCTCCCACTGCCCAATTCTTTTCCTCCCTCTACCCCATTCCTTTTCTCCCACTGCCCCATTCCTTTCCACCCTCTACCCCATTCCTTTCTTCCCACTGCCCCATTCCTTTCCCCCCACTGACCCACTCCTTTCCACCCACTACCCCATTCCTTTCCTCCCACTAGCCCATTCCTTTCCTCCCTCTACCCTATTCCTTTCCTATCACTGCCCCATTCCTTTCCTCTCTCTACCCCATTCCTTTCCTCCCTCTACCCCACTCCTTTCTTCCCTCTAACCCATTCCTTTCCTCCCTCTATCCCATTCCTTTCCTCCCTCTACCCCATTCCTTTCCTCCCTCTACCCCAGTCCTTTCCTCCCTCTACACCATTCCTTTCCTCCCACTGCACCATTCCTTTCCTCCCTCTATCCCATTCCTGTCCTCCCTCTACGCCATTCCTTACCTCCCACTACCCCATTCCTTTCCTCACTCTACCCCACTCCTTTCCTCCTATAACCCCATTCATTTCCTCCCTCTGCCCCATTCCTTTCCTCCGTCTACCCCATTCCTTTCCTCCCACTGCCCCACTCCTTTCCTCCCTCTATCCCATTCCTATCCTCCCGCTACCACATTCCTTTCCTCCTTCTACACCATTCCTTTCCTCCCACTACCCCATTCCTTTCCTCCCTCTACCCCATTCCTTTCCACCCACTAACCCATTCCTTTCCTCCCTCTACACCATTCCTTTCCTCCCTCTACCTCATTCCTTTCCTCCCACTACCGCATTCCTTTCCTCCCTCTACCCCACTCCTTTCCTCCCTCTACCCCATTCCTTTACCCCCACTACCCCATTCCTTTCCTCCCTCTAAACCACTCCTTTCCTCCCTCTGCACAACTCCTTTCCTCCCACTATCCCATTCCTTTCCTCCCTCTACCCCATTCCTTTCTTCCGTCGATCCCATTCCTTTCCTCTCTCTACCCAACTCCCTTCCTCCCACTGCCCCATTCCATTCCTCCCTCTATCCAATTCTTCTCCTCCCTCTACCCCATTCCTTTCCTCCCTCCATCCCATTCCTTTCCTCCCTCTACCCCATTCCTTTCCTCCCACTGCCCAATTCTTTTCCTCCCTCTACCCCATTCCTTTTCTCCCACTGCCCCATTCCTTTCCACCCTCTACCCCATTCCTTTCTTCCCACTGCCCCATTCCTTTCCCCCCACTGACCCATTCCTTTCCACCCACTACCCCATTCCTTTCCTCCCACTAGCCCATTCCTTTCCTCCCTCTACCCCATTCCTTTCCTATCACTGCCCCATTCCTTTCCTCTCTCTACCCCATTCCTTTCCTCCCTCTACCCCACTCCTTTCTTCCCTCTAACCCATTCCTTTCCTCCCTCTATCCCATTCCTTTCCTCCCTCTACCCCATTCCTTTCCTCCCTCTACCCCAGTCCTTTCCTCCCTCTACACCATTCCTTTCCTCCCACTGCACCATTCCTTTCCTCCCTCTATCCCATTCCTGTCCTTCCTCTACGCCATTCCTTACCTCCCACTACCCCATTCCTTTCCTCACTCTACGCCACTCCTTTCCTCCTATAACCCCATTCATTTCCTCCCTCTGCCCCATTCCTTTCCTCCGTCTACCCCATTCCTTTCCTCCCACTGCCCCACTCCTTTCCTCCCTCTATCCCATTCCTATCCTCCCGCTACCACATTCCTTTCCTCCGTCTACCCCATTCCTTTCCTCCCACTGCCCCATTCCTTTCCTCTGTCTACCCCATTCCTTTCCTCCCACTGCCCCATTCCTTTCCTCCTTCTACACCATTCCTTTCCTCCCACTACCCCATTCCTTTCCTCCCTCTACCCCATTCCTTTCCACCCACTAACCCATTCCTTTCCTCCCTCTACACCATTCCTTTCCTCCCTCTACCCATTCCTTTCCACCCACTACCGCATTCCTTTCCTCCCTCTACCCCACTCCTTTCCTCCCTCTACCCCATTCCTTTACCCCCACTACCCCATTCCTTTCCTCCCTCTAAACCACTCCTTTCCTCCCTCTACACAACTCCTTTCCTCCCACTATCCCATTCCTTTCCTCCCTCTACCCCATTCCTTTCTTCCGTCGATCCCATTCCTTTCCTCCCTCTATCCCATTCCTTTCCTCCCTCTACCCCATTCCTTTCCTCCCACTGCCCAATTCTTTTCCTCCCTCTACCCCATTCCTTTTCTCCCACTGCCCCATTCCTTTCCACCCTCTACCCCATTCCTTTCTTCCCACTGCCCCATTCCTTTCCCCCCACTGACCCACTCCTTTCCACCCACTACCCCATTCCTTTCCTCCCACTAGCCCATTCCTTTCCTCCCTCTACCCCATTCCTTTCCTATCACTGCCCCATTCCTTTCCTCTCTCTACCCCATTCCTTTCCTCCCTCTACCCCACTCCTTTCTTCCCTCTAACCCATTCCTTTCCTCCCTCTATCCCATTCCTTTCCTCCCTCTACCCCATTCCTTTCCTCCCTCTACCCCAGTCCTTTCCTCCCTCTACACCATTCCTTTCCTCCCACTGCACCATTCCTTTCCTCCCTCTATCCCATTCCTGCCCTCCCTCTACGCCATTCCTTACCTCCCACTACCCCATTCCTTTCCTCACTCTACCCCACTCCTTTCCTCCTATAACCACATTCATTTCCTCCCTCTGCCCCATTCCTTTCCTCCGTCTACCCCATTCCTTTCCTCCCACTGCCCCACTCCTTTCCTCCCTCTATCCCATTCCTATCCTCCCGCTACCACATTCCTTTCCTCCGTCTACCCCATTCCTTTCCTCCCACTGCCCCATTCCTTTCCTCTGTCTACCCCATTCCTTTCCTCCCACTGCCCCATTCCTTTCCTCCCTCTACCCCATTCCTTTCCTCCCACTGCCACATTCCTTTCCTCCCTCTATCCCATTGCTTTCCTCCCTCTACCCCATTCCTTTCTTCCCTCTATCACATTCCTTTCCACCCTGTACCCCATTCCTTTCCTCCCACCGTCTTATTCCTTTCCTCCCTCTACGCCATTCCTTTCCTCCCTCTGCCCCATTCCTTTCCACCCTGTACCCCATTCCTTTCCTCCCAACCGCCTTATTCCTTTCCTCCCTCTACGCCATTCCTTTCCTCCCTCTGCCCCATTCCTTTCCACCCTGTACCCCATTCCTTTCCTCCCACTGCCCCATTCCTTTCCTCCCTCTACCTCATTCCTTTCCTCCGTCTACCCCATTCCTTTCCTCCCTCTACCCCATTCCTTTCCTATCACTGCCCCATTCGTTTCCACCCTCTACACCATTCCTTTCCCTCACTACCCCACTCCTTTCCTCCCTCTACCAAACTCCGTTCCTCCCACTACCCCATTCCTTTCCTCCCTCTACCCCACTCCTTTCTTCCCTCTAAACCATTCCTTTCCTCCCTCTATCCCATTCCTTTCCTCCCTCTACCCCATTCCTTTCCTCCCTCTACCCCATTCCTTTCCTCCCTCTACCCCATTCCTTTCCTCCCTCTACCCCAGTCCTTTCCTCCCTCTACACCATTCCTTTCCTCCCACTGCACCATTCCTTTCCTCCATCTATCCCATTCCCGTCCTCCCTCTACGCCATTCCTTACCTCCCACTACCCCATTCCTTTCCTCACTCTACCCCATTTCTTTCCTCCATGTACCCTATTCCTTTCCTCCCACTACCCCATTCCTTTCATCCCACTGCCCCATTCCTTTCCGCCAACTGCCCCACTCCTTTCCTCCTATAACCCCATTCATTTCCTCCCACTGCCCCATTCCTTTCCTCCATCTACCCCATTCCTTTCCTCCCACTGCCCCACTCCTTTCCTCCCTCTATCCCATTCCTTTCCTCCCGCTACCACATTCCTTTCCTCCGTCTACCCCATTCCTTTCCTCCCACTGCCCCATTCCTTTCCTCTGTCTACCCCATTCCTTTCCTCCCACTGCCCCATTCCTTTCCTCCCTCTACCCCATTCCTTTCCTCCCTCTATTCCATTGATTTCCTCCCTCTGCCCCATCCCTTTCTTCCCTCTATCACATTCCTTTCCACCCTGTACCCCATTCTTTTCCTCCCACTGCCCCATTCCTTTCCTCCCTCTACGCCATTCCTTTCCTCCCTCTGCCCCATTCCTTTCCTCCAACTGCCCCACTCCTTTCCTCCTACTACCCCATTCCTTTCCTCCAACTACCCTGATTTCCTCTCTCTACCCCATCCTTTACCCCCACTACCCTATTCCTTTCCTCTCTCTACCTCACTCCTTTCCTCCCTCTACCCCACCCCTTTCCTCTTTCTGCCCAATTCTTTCCTGCCATGACCCCATTTCTTTCCTCCCTCTACCCCATTCCTTTCCTCCCTCTATCCCATTCCTTTCCTCCCTCTATCCCATTCCTTTCCTCCCACTCACCCACTCCTTTCCTCTCACTACCCCTTTCCTTTCCTCCCACTACCCCATTCCTTTCCTCCCTCTACCCCATTCCTTTCCACCCACTGCCCCATTCCTTTCCTCCCTCTACACCATTCCTTTCCTCCCTCTACCTCATTCCTTTCCTCCCACTACCCCATTCATTTCCTCCCTCTACCCCACTCCTTTCCTCCCACTACCCCATTCCTTTCCTCCCACTGCCCCATTCCTTTCCTCCCTCTATCCCATTCCTTTCCTCCCTCTACCCCATTCCTTGACTCCCTCTATCCCATTCCTTTCCTGCATCTACCCCATTCCTTGCCTCCCTCTACCCCATTCCT
Source organism: Mobula birostris (assembly GCF_030028105.1). Classification (NCBI taxonomy): domain Eukaryota; kingdom Metazoa; phylum Chordata; class Chondrichthyes; order Myliobatiformes; family Myliobatidae; genus Mobula; species Mobula birostris. The sequence continues at coordinate 16,459 of NW_027275413.1, forward strand.
TTCCTCCCTCTATCCCATTCCATTCCTGCGTCTACCCCATTCCTCTCCTCCCTCTACCCCGCTCCTCTCCTCCCTCTATCCCATTCCTTTCCTACCTCTACCCCATTCCTTTCCACCCTCTATCCCATTCCTTTGCTCCCGCTACCCCATTCCTTTCCTCCTGCAACCCCAATCCTTTCCTCCCTCGACCCCGTTCCTTTCCTCCCTCTACCCCATTCCTTTCCTCCCAATCTCCCATTCCTTTCCTCCTCTATCCCATTCCTTTCCTCGCTCTACCCCATCCCTTTCCTCCCACTGCCCCATTCCTTTCCTCCCTCTATCCCATAGCTTTCCTCCCTGTACCCCATTCCTTTCCTACGTCTACCCCAATCCTTTCCTCCAACTACCGCGTTCCTTTCCTCCCACTGCCCCATTCCTTTCCTCCAACTGCCCCAGTGACTTCCTGCCTGTACCCCATTAATTTAACCCTACTACCCCATTCCGTTCCTCCCTCTACCCCACTCCTTTCCTTCCTCTACCCCACTCCTTTCCTTCCACTACCCCATTCCTTTCCTCCCTCTACCCCATTCCTTTAAGCCACTACTCCATTCCTTTGCTCCCTCTACTCCACTCCTTTCCTCCCTATACCCAACTCCTTTCCTCCCACTACCCCATTCCTTTCCACCCTGTACCCCATTCCTTTCCTCCCTGTACGCCATTCCTTTCCTCCCTCTGCCCCATTCCTTTCCATCCTGTTCCCCATTCCTTTCCTCCCACCGCCCCATTCCTTTCCTCCCTCTACGCCATTCCTTTCCTCCCTCTGCCCCATTCCTTTCCTCCAACTGCCCCACTCCTTTCTTCCTACTACCCCATTCCTTTCCTTCAACTACCCTGATTTCCTCTCTCTACCCCATTCCTTTACCCCCACTACCCTATTCCTTTCCTCTCTCTACCTCACTCCTTTCCTCCCTCTACCCCATTCCTTTCCTCCCACTATCCCATTACTTTCCTGACTCTACACCATTCCTTTCCTCCCACTGCCCCATTCCTTTCCTCCCTCTACACCATTCCTTTCCTCCCACTACCTCATTCCTTTCCTCCCTCTACACCATTCCTTTCCTCCCTCTACCTCATTCCTTTCCTCCCACTACCCCATTCATTTCCTCCAACTGCCCCACTCCTTTCCTCCCACGGCCCCATTCCTTTGCTCCAACTGAACCACTGATTTCCTCCCTCTACCCCATTCCTTTACCCCCACTACCCCATTCCTTTCCTCGCTCTAAACCACTCCTTTCCTCCCTCTACCCCATTCCTTTCCTCCCACTATCCCATTACTTTCCTGACTCTACACCATTCCTTTCCTCCCACTGCCCCATTCCTTTCCTCCCTCTACACCATTCCTTTCCTCCCACTACCCCATTCCTCTCCTCCCTCTACCCAACTCCTTTCATCCCTCTATCCCATTCCTTTCCTACCTCCACCCCATTCCTTTCCTCCCTCTACCCCACTCCTTTCCTCCCACTACCCCATTCTTTTCGTCTCTCTTCCCCATTCCTGTCCTCCCACTGCCTCAGTCCTTTCCACCCTCTATCCCATTCCTTTGCTCCCTCTACCCCATTCCTTTCCTCCCGCAACCCCATTCCTTTCCTCTCTCGACCCCGTTCCTTTCCTCCCTCTATCCCATTCCTTTCCTCTCTCTACCCCATCCCTTTCCTCCCACTGCCCCATTCCTTTCCTCCCTCTATCCCATAGCTTTCCTCCCTGTACCCCATTCCTTTCCTACGTCTACACCAATCCTTTCCTCCAACTACCGCATTCCTTTCCTCCCACTGTCCCATTCCTTTCCTCCCTCTACCTCACTCCTTTCCTCCCTCTACCCCACCCCTTTCCTCTTTCTGCCCAATTCTTTCCTCCCATGACACCATTTATTTCCTCCCTCTACCCCATTCCTTTCCTCCCTCTATCCGATTCCTTTCCTCCCTCTATCCGATTCCTTTCCTCCCTCTCACCCACTCCTTTCCTCCCACTACCCCATTCCTTTCCTCCCACTATCCCATTACTTTCCTGACTCTACACCATTCCTTTCCTCCCACTGCCCCATTCCTTTCCTCCCTCTACACCATTCCTTTCCTCCCACTACCCCATTCCTTTCCTCCCTCTACCCCATTCCTTTCCACCCACTACCCCATTCCTTTCCTCCCTCTACACCATTCCTTTCCTCCCTCTATCCGATTCCTTTCCTCCCTCTCACCCACTCCTTTCCTCCCACTACCCCATTCCTTTCCTCCCACTATCCCATTACTTTCCTGACTCTACACCATTCCTTTCCTCCCACTGCCCCATTCCTTTCCTCCCTCTACACCATTCCTTTCCTCCCACTACCCCATTCCTTTCCTCCCTCTACCCCATTCCTTTCCACCCACTACCCCATTCCTTTCCTCCCTCTACACCATTCCTTTCCTCCCTCTATCCGATTCCTTTCCTCCCTCTCACCCACTCCTTTCCTCCCACTACCCCATTCCTTTCCTCCCACTATCCCATTACTTTCCTGACTCTACACCATTCCTTTCCTCCCACTGCCCCACTCCTTTCCTCCCTCTATCCCATTCCTATCCTCCCGCTACCACATTCCTTTCCTCCGTCTACCCCATTCCTTTCCTCCCACTGCCCCATTCCTTTCCTCTGTCTACCCCATTCCTTTCCTCCCACTGCCCCATTCCTTTCCTCCCTCTACCCCATTCCTTTCCTCCCACTGCCACATTCCTTTCCTCCCTCTATCCCATTGCTTTCCTCCCTCTACCCCATTCCTTTCTTCCCTCTATCACATTCCTTTCCACCCTGTACCCCATTCCTTTCCTCCCACCGTCTTATTCCTTTCCTCCCTCTACGCCATTCCTTTCCTCCCTCTGCCCCATTCCTTTCCACCCTGTACCCCATTCCTTTCCTCCCAACCGCCTTATTCCTTTCCTCCCTCTACGCCATTCCTTTCCTCCCTCTGCCCCATTCCTTTCCACCCTGTACCCCATTCCTTTCCTCCCACTGCCCCATTCCTTTCCTCCCTCTACCTCATTCCTTTCCTCCGTCTACCCCATTCCTTTCCTCCCTCTACCCCATTCCTTTCCTATCACTGCCCCATTCGTTTCCACCCTCTACACCATTCCTTTCCCTCACTACCCCACTCCTTTCCTCCCTCTACCAAACTCCGTTCCTCCCACTACCCCATTCCTTTCCTCCCTCTACCCCACTCCTTTCTTCCCTCTAAACCATTCCTTTCCTCCCTCTATCCCATTCCTTTCCTCCCTCTACCCCATTCCTTTCCTCCCTCTACCCCATTCCTTTCCTCCCTCTACCCCATTCCTTTCCTCCCTCTACCCCAGTCCTTTCCTCCCTCTACACCATTCCTTTCCTCCCACTGCACCATTCCTTTCCTCCATCTATCCCATTCCCGTCCTCCCTCTACGCCATTCCTTACCTCCCACTACCCCATTCCTTTCCTCACTCTACCCCATTTCTTTCCTCCATGTACCCTATTCCTTTCCTCCCACTACCCCATTCCTTTCATCCCACTGCCCCATTCCTTTCCGCCAACTGCCCCACTCCTTTCCTCCTATAACCCCATTCATTTCCTCCCACTGCCCCATTCCTTTCCTCCATCTACCCCATTCCTTTCCTCCCACTGCCCCACTCCTTTCCTCCCTCTATCCCATTCCTTTCCTCCCGCTACCACATTCCTTTCCTCCGTCTACCCCATTCCTTTCCTCCCACTGCCCCATTCCTTTCCTCTGTCTACCCCATTCCTTTCCTCCCACTGCCCCATTCCTTTCCTCCCTCTACCCCATTCCTTTCCTCCCTCTATTCCATTGATTTCCTCCCTCTGCCCCATCCCTTTCTTCCCTCTATCACATTCCTTTCCACCCTGTACCCCATTCTTTTCCTCCCACTGCCCCATTCCTTTCCTCCCTCTACGCCATTCCTTTCCTCCCTCTGCCCCATTCCTTTCCTCCAACTGCCCCACTCCTTTCCTCCTACTACCCCATTCCTTTCCTCCAACTACCCTGATTTCCTCTCTCTACCCCATCCTTTACCCCCACTACCCTATTCCTTTCCTCTCTCTACCTCACTCCTTTCCTCCCTCTACCCCACCCCTTTCCTCTTTCTGCCCAATTCTTTCCTGCCATGACCCCATTTCTTTCCTCCCTCTACCCCATTCCTTTCCTCCCTCTATCCCATTCCTTTCCTCCCTCTATCCCATTCCTTTCCTCCCACTCACCCACTCCTTTCCTCTCACTACCCCTTTCCTTTCCTCCCACTACCCCATTCCTTTCCTCCCTCTACCCCATTCCTTTCCACCCACTGCCCCATTCCTTTCCTCCCTCTACACCATTCCTTTCCTCCCTCTACCTCATTCCTTTCCTCCCGCTACCCCATTCATTTCCTCCCTCTACCCCACTCCTTTCCTCCCACTACCCCATTCCTTTCCTCCCACTGCCCCATTCCTTTCCTCCCTCTATCCCATTCCTTTCCTCCCTCTACCCCATTCCTTGACTCCCTCTATCCCATTCCTTTCCTGCATCTACCCCATTCCTTGCCTCCCTCTACCCCATTCCTTTCCTCCCTCTATCCCATTCCATTCCTGCGTCTACCCCATTCCTCTCCTCCCTCTACCCCGCTCCTCTCCTCCCTCTATCCCATTCCTTTCCTACCTCTACCCCATTCCTTTCCACCCTCTATCCCATTCCTTTGCTCCCGCTACCCCATTCCTTTCCTCCTGCAACCCCAATCCTTTCCTCCCTCGACCCCGTTCCTTTCCTCCCTCTACCCCATTCCTTTCCTCCCAATCTCCCATTCCTTTCCTCCTCTATCCCATTCCTTTCCTCGCTCTACCCCATCCCTTTCCTCCCACTGCCCCATTCCTTTCCTCCCTCTATCCCATAGCTTTCCTCCCTGTACCCCATTCCTTTCCTACGTCTACCCCAATCCTTTCCTCCAACTACCGCGTTCCTTTCCTCCCACTGCCCCATTCCTTTCCTCCAACTGCCCCAGTGACTTCCTGCCTGTACCCCATTAATTTAACCCTACTACCCCATTCCGTTCCTCCCTCTACCCCACTCCTTTCCTTCCTCTACCCCACTCCTTTCCTTCCACTACCCCATTCCTTTCCTCCCTCTACCCCATTCCTTTAAGCCACTACTCCATTCCTTTGCTCCCTCTACTCCACTCCTTTCCTCCCTATACCCAACTCCTTTCCTCCCACTACCCCATTCCTTTCCACCCTGTACCCCATTCCTTTCCTCCCTGTACGCCATTCCTTTCCTCCCTCTGCCCCATTCCTTTCCATCCTGTTCCCCATTCCTTTCCTCCCACCGCCCCATTCCTTTCCTCCCTCTACGCCATTCCTTTCCTCCCTCTGCCCCATTCCTTTCCTCCAACTGCCCCACTCCTTTCTTCCTACTACCCCATTCCTTTCCTTCAACTACCCTGATTTCCTCTCTCTACCCCATTCCTTTACCCCCACTACCCTATTCCTTTCCTCTCTCTACCTCACTCCTTTCCTCCCTCTACCCCATTCCTTTCCTCCCACTACCCCATTCCTTTCCTCCCTCTACCCCATTCCTTTCCACCCACTGCCCCATTCCTTTCCTCCCTCTACACCATTCCTTTCCTCCCTCTACCTCATTCCTTTCCTCCCACTACCCCATTCATTTCCTCCCTCTACCCCACTCCTTTCCTCCCACTACCCCATTCCTTTCCTCCCACTGCCCCATTCCTTTCCTCCCTCTATCCCATTCCTTTCCTCCCTCTACCCCATTCCTTGACTCCCTCTATCCCATTCCTTTCCTGCATCTACCCCATTCCTTGCCTCCCTCTACCCCATTCCTTTCCTCCCTCTATCCCATTCCATTCCTGCGTCTACCCCATTCCTCTCCTCCCTCTACCCCGCTCCTCTCCTCCCTCTATCCCATTCCTTTCCTACCTCTACCCCATTCCTTTCCACCCTCTATCCCATTCCTTTGCTCCCGCTACCCCATTCCTTTCCTCCTGCAACCCCAATCCTTTCCTCCCTCGACCCCGTTCCTTTCCTCCCTCTACCCCATTCCTTTCCTCCCAATCTCCCATTCCTTTCCTCCTCTATCCCATTCCTTTCCTCGCTCTACCCCATCCCTTTCCTCCCACTGCCCCATTCCTTTCCTCCCTCTATCCCATAGCTTTCCTCCCTGTACCCCATTCCTTTCCTACGTCTACCCCAATCCTTTCCTCCAACTACCGCGTTCCTTTCCTCCCACTGCCCCATTCCTTTCCTCCAACTGCCCCAGTGACTTCCTGCCTGTACCCCATTAATTTAACCCTACTACCCCATTCCGTTCCTCCCTCTACCCCACTCCTTTCCTTCCTCTACCCCACTCCTTTCCTTCCACTACCCCATTCCTTTCCTCCCTCTACCCCATTCCTTTAAGCCACTACTCCATTCCTTTGCTCCCTCTACTCCACTCCTTTCCTCCCTATACCCAACTCCTTTCCTCCCACTACCCCATTCCTTTCCACCCTGTACCCCATTCCTTTCCTCCCTGTACGCCATTCCTTTCCTCCCTCTGCCCCATTCCTTTCCATCCTGTTCCCCATTCCTTTCCTCCCACCGCCCCATTCCTTTCCTCCCTCTACGCCATTCCTTTCCTCCCTCTGCCCCATTCCTTTCCTCCAACTGCCCCACTCCTTTCTTCCTACTACCCCATTCCTTTCCTTCAACTACCCTGATTTCCTCTCTCTACCCCATTCCTTTACCCCCACTACCCTATTCCTTTCCTCTCTCTACCTCACTCCTTTCCTCCCTCTACCCCATTCCTTTCCTCCCACTATCCCATTACTTTCCTGACTCTACACCATTCCTTTCCTCCCACTGCCCCATTCCTTTCCTCCCTCTACACCATTCCTTTCCTCCCACTACCTCATTCCTTTCCTCCCTCTACACCATTCCTTTCCTCCCTCTACCTCATTCCTTTCCTCCCACTACCCCATTCATTTCCTCCAACTGCCCCACTCCTTTCCTCCCACGGCCCCATTCCTTTGCTCCAACTGAACCACTGATTTCCTCCCTCTACCCCATTCCTTTACCCCCACTACCCCATTCCTTTCCTCGCTCTAAACCACTCCTTTCCTCCCTCTACCCCATTCCTTTCCTCCCACTATCCCATTACTTTCCTGACTCTACACCATTCCTTTCCTCCCACTGCCCCATTCCTTTCCTCCCTCTACACCATTCCTTTCCTCCCACTACCCCATTCCTCTCCTCCCTCTACCCAACTCCTTTCATCCCTCTATCCCATTCCTTTCCTACCTCCACCCCATTCCTTTCCTCCCTCTACCCCACTCCTTTCCTCCCACTACCCCATTCTTTTCGTCTCTCTTCCCCATTCCTGTCCTCCCACTGCCTCAGTCCTTTCCACCCTCTATCCCATTCCTTTGCTCCCTCTACCCCATTCCTTTCCTCCCGCAACCCCATTCCTTTCCTCTCTCGACCCCGTTCCTTTCCTCCCTCTATCCCATTCCTTTCCTCTCTCTACCCCATCCCTTTCCTCCCACTGCCCCATTCCTTTCCTCCCTCTATCCCATAGCTTTCCTCCCTGTACCCCATTCCTTTCCTACGTCTACACCAATCCTTTCCTCCAACTACCGCATTCCTTTCCTCCCACTGTCCCATTCCTTTCCTCCCTCTACCTCACTCCTTTCCTCCCTCTACCCCACCCCTTTCCTCTTTCTGCCCAATTCTTTCCTCCCATGACACCATTTATTTCCTCCCTCTACCCCATTCCTTTCCTCCCTCTATCCGATTCCTTTCCTCCCTCTATCCGATTCCTTTCCTCCCTCTCACCCACTCCTTTCCTCCCACTACCCCATTCCTTTCCTCCCACTATCCCATTACTTTCCTGACTCTACACCATTCCTTTCCTCCCACTGCCCCATTCCTTTCCTCCCTCTACACCATTCCTTTCCTCCCACTACCCCATTCCTTTCCTCCCTCTACCCCATTCCTTTCCACCCACTACCCCATTCCTTTCCTCCCTCTACACCATTCCTTTCCTCCCTCTATCCGATTCCTTTCCTCCCTCTCACCCACTCCTTTCCTCCCACTACCCCATTCCTTTCCTCCCACTATCCCATTACTTTCCTGACTCTACACCATTCCTTTCCTCCCACTGCCCCATTCCTTTCCTCCCTCTACACCATTCCTTTCCTCCCACTACCCCATTCCTTTCCTCCCTCTACCCCATTCATTTCCTCCCTCTACCCCATTCCTTTCCTCCCTCTACCCCACTCCTTTCCTTCCACTACCCCATTCTTTTCGTCCCTCTACCCCATTCCTGTCCTCCCACTGCCTCAGTCCTTTCCACCCTCTATCCCATTCCTTTGCTCCCTCTACCCCATTCCTTTCCTCCCGCAACCCCATTCCTTTCCTCTCTCGACCCCCTTCCTTTCCTCCCTCTACCCCATTCCTTTCCTCCCACTCCCCCATTCCTTTCCTCCCTCTATCCCATTCCTTTCCTCGCTCTACCCCATCCCTTTCCTCCCACTGCCCCATTCCTTTCCTCCCTCTATCCCACAGCTTTCCTCCCTGTACCCCATTCCTTTCCTACGTCTACCCCAATCCTTTCCTCCAACTACCGCATTCCTTTCCTCCCACTGCCCCATTCCTTTCCTCCAACTGCCCCACTGACTTCCTGCCTCTACCCCATTAATTTAACCCTACTACCCCATTCCGTTCCTCCCTCTACCCCACTCCTTTCCTCCCTCTACCCCACTCCTTTCCTTCCACTACCCCATTCCTTTCCTCCCTCTACCCCATTCCTTTCTGCCCTCTATCCCATTCCTCTCCTCCCTCTACCCCACTCCTCTCCTCCCTCTATCCCATTCCTTTCCTACCTCTACCCCATTCCTTTCCTCCCTCTGCCCCACTCCTTTCCTCCCACTACCCCATTCTTTACATCCCTCCTCCCCATTCCTGTCCTCCCACTGCCTCATTCCTTTCCACCCTCTATCCCATTCCTTTGCTCCCGCTACCCCATTCCTTTCCTCCCGCAACCCCATTCCTTTCCTCCCTCGACCCCGTTCCTTTCCTCCCTCTACCCCATTCCTTTCCTCCCACTCCCCCATTCCTTTCCTCCCTCTATCCCATTCCTTTCCTCGCTCTACCCCATCCCTTTCGTCCCACTGCCCCATTCTTTTCCTCCCTCTATCCCATAGCTTTCCTCCCTGTACCCCATTCCTTTCCTACGTCTACCCCAATCCTTTCCTCCAACTACCGCATTCCTTTCCTCCCACTGCCCCATTCCTTTCCTCCAACTGCCCCACTGACTTCCTGCCTGTACCCCATTAATTTAACCCTACTACCCCATTCCGTTCCTCCCTCTACCCCACTCCTTTCCTCCTGCTACCCCACTCCTTTCCTTCCACTACCCCATTCTTTCCTCCCTCTACCCCATTCCTTTAAGCCACTACTCCATTCCTTTCCTCCCTCTATCCCATTCCTTTCCTCCCTCTATCCCATTCCTTTCCTCCCTCTACCGCACTCCTTTCCTCCCACTACCCCATTCCTTTTCTCCCTCTACCCCGTTCCTTTCCTCCCTCTACCCCATTCCTTTCCTCCCTCTATCCCATTCCTTTCCTCCCTCTACCCCATTCCTTTCCTCCCTCTATCCCATTCCTTTCCTCCCTCTACCCCATTCCTGTCCTCCCACTGCACCATTCTTTTTCTCCCTCTACCCCAGACCTATCCTCCCTCTACCCCAGTCCTTTCCACCCTCTACACCATTCCTTTCCGCCCACTGCCCCATTCCTTTCCTCACTCTACCCCACTCCTTTCCTTCCTCTACCCCACTCCTTTCCTTCCACTACCCCATTCCTTTCCTCCCTCTACCCCATTCCTTTAAGCCACTACTCCATTCCTTTCCTCCCTCTACTCCACTCCTTTCCTCCCTATACCCAACTTCTTTCCTCCCACTACCCCATTCCTTTCCACCCTGTACCCAATTCCTTTCCTCCCTGTACGCCATTCCTTTCCTCCCTCTGCCCCATTCCTTTCCATCCTGTTCCCCATTCCTTTCCTCCCACCGCCCCATTCCTTTCCTCCCTCTACGCCATTCCTTTCCTCCCTCTGCCCCATTCCTTTCCTCCAACTGCCCCACTCCTTTCTTCCTACTACCCCATTCCTTTCCTTCAACTACCCTGATTTCCTCTCTCTACCCCATTCCTTTCCTCCCACTATCCCATTACTTTCCTGACTCTACACCATTCCTTTCCTCCCACTGCCCCATTCCTTTCCTCCCTCTACACCATTCCTTTCCTCCCACTACCTCATTCCTTTCCTCCCTCTACACCATTCCTTTCCTCCCTCTACCTCATTCCTTTCCTCCCACTACCCCATTCATTTCCTCCAACTGCCCCACTCCTTTCCTCCCACGGCCCCATTCCTTTGCTCCAACTGAACCACTGATTTCCTCCCTCTACCCCATTCCTTTACCCCCACTACCCCATTCCTTTCCTCGCTCTAAACCACTCCTTTCCTCCCTCTACCCCATTCCTTTCCTCCCTCTACCCCATTCCTTTCCTGCCTCTACCCCATTCCTCTCCTCCCTCTACCCAACTCCTTTCATCCCTCTATCCCATTCCTTTCCTACCTCCACCCCATTCCTTTCCTCCCTCTACCCCACTCCTTTCCTCCCACTACCCCATTCTTTTCGTCTCTCTTCCCCATTCCTGTCCTCCCACTGCCTCAGTCCTTTCCACCCTCTATCCCATTCCTTTGCTCCCTCTACCCCATTCCTTTCCTCCCGCAACCCCATTCCTTTCCTCTCTCGACCCCGTTCCTTTCCTCCCTCTATCCCATTACTTTCCTCTCTCTACCCCATCCCTTTCCTCCCACTGCCCCATTCCTTTCCTCCCTCTATCCCATAGCTTTCCTCCCTGTACCCCATTCCTTTCCTACGTCTACACCAATCCTTTCCTCCAACTACCGCATTCCTTTCCTCCCACTGTCCCATTCCTTTCCTCCCTCTACCTCACTCCTTTCCTCCCTCTACCCCACCCCTTTCCTCTTTCTGCCCAATTCTTTCCTCCCATGACACCATTTATTTCCTCCCTCTACCCCATTCCTTTCCTCCCTCTATCCGATTCCTTTCCTCCCTCTATCCGATTCCTTTCCTCCCTCTCACCCACTCCTTTCCTCCCACTACCCCATTCCTTTCCTCCCACTATCCCATTACTTTCCTGACTCTACACCATTCCTTTCCTCCCACTGCCCCATTCCTTTCCTCCCTCTACACCATTCCTTTCCTCCCACTACCCCATTCCTTTCCTCCCTCTACCCCATTCCTTTCCACCCACTACCCCATTCCTTTCCTCCCTCTACACCATTCCTTTCCTCCCTCTACCTCACTCCTTTCCTCCCTCTACCCCACCCCTTTCCTCTTTCTGCCCAATTCTTTCCTCCCATGACCCCATTTATTTCCTCCCTCTACCCCATTCCTTTCCTCCCTCTATCCGATTCCTTTCCTCCCTCTATCCGATTCCTTTCCTCCCTCTCACCCACTCCTTTCCTCCCACTACCCCATTCCTTTCCTCCCACTATCCCATTACTTTCCTGACTCTACACCATTCCTTTCCTCCCACTACCCCATTCCTTTCCTCCCACTATCCCATTACTTTCCTGACTCTACACCATTCCTTTCCTCCCACTGCCCCATTCCTTTCCTCCCTCTACACCATTCCTTTCCTCCCACTACCCCATTCCTTTCCTCCCTCTACCCCATTCCTTTCCACCCACTACCCCATTCCTTTCCTCCCTCTACACCATTCCTTTCCTCCCTCTACCTCACTCCTTTCCTCCCTCTACTCCACCCCTTTCCTCTTTCTGCCCAATTCTTTCCTCCCATGACCCCATTTATTTCCTCCCTCTACCCCATTCCTTTCCTCCCTCTATCCGATTCCTTTCCTCCCTCTATCCGATTCCTTTCCTCCCTCTCACCCACTCCTTTCCTCCCACTACCCCATTCCTTTCCTCCCACTATCCCATTACTTTCCTGACTCTACACCATTCCTTTCCTCCCACTGCCCCATTCCTTTCCTCCCTCTACACCATTCCTTTCCTCCCACTACCCCATTCCTTTCCTCCCTCTACCCCATTCATTTCCTCCCTCTACCCCATTCCTTTCCTCCCTCTACCCCACTCCTTTCCTTCCACTACCCCATTCTTTTCGTCCCTCTACCCCATTCCTGTCCTCCCACTGCCTCAGTCCTTTCCACCCTCTATCCCATTCCTTTGCTCCCTCTACCCCATTCCTTTCCTCCCGCAACCCCATTCCTTTCCTCTCTCGACCCCCTTCCTTTCCTCCCTCTACCCTATTCCTTTCCTCCCACTCCCCCATTCCTTTCCTCCCTCTATCCCATTCCTTTCCTCGCTCTACCCCATCCCTTTCCTCCCACTGCCCCATTCCTTTCCTCCCTCTATCCCACAGCTTTCCTCCCTGTACCCCATTCCTTTCCTACGTCTACCCCAATCCTTTCCTCCAACTACCGCATTCCTTTCCTCCCACTGCCCCATTCCTTTCCTCCAACTGCCCCACTGACTTCCTGCCTCTACCCCATTAATTTAACCCTACTACCCCATTCCGTTCCTCCCTCTACCCCACTCCTTTCCTCCCTCTACCCCACTCCTTTCCTTCCACTACCCCATTCCTTTCCTCCCTCTACCCCATTCCTTTCTGCCCTCTATCCCATTCCTCTCCTCCCTCTACCCCACTCCTCTCCTCCCTCTATCCCATTCCTTTCCTACCTCTACCCCATTCCTTTCCTCCCTCTACCCCATTCCTTTAAGCCACTACTCCATTCCTTTCCTCCCTCTATCCCATTCCTTTCCTCCCTCTACCCCATTCCTTTAAGCCACTACTCCATTCCTTTCCTCCCACCGCCCCATTCCTTTCCTCCCTGTACGCCATTCCTTTCCTCCCTGTACGCCATTCCTTTCCTCCCTCTGCCCCATTCCTTTCCATCCTGTTCCCCATTCCTTTCCTCCCACCGCCCCATTCCTTTCCTCCCTCTACGCCATTCCTTTCCTCCCTCTGCCCCATTCCTTTCCTCCAACTGCCCCACTCCTTTCTTCCTACTACCCCATTCCTTTCCTTCAACTACCCTGATTTCCTCTCTCTACCCCATTCCTTTACCCCCACTACCCTATTCCTTTCCTCTCTCTACCTCACTCCTTTCCTCCCTCTACCCCATTCCTTTCCTCCCACTATCCCATTACTTTCCTGACTCTACACCATTCCTTTCCTCCCACTGCCCCATTCCTTTCCTCCCTCTACACCATTCCTTTCCTCCCACTACCTCATTCCTTTCCTCCCTCTACACCATTCCTTTCCTCCCTCTACCTCATTCCTTTCCTCCCACTACCCCATTCATTTCCTCCAACTGCCCCACTCCTTTCCTCCCACGGCCCCATTCCTTTGCTCCAACTGAACCACTGATTTCCTCCCTCTACCCCATTCCTTTACCCCCACTACCCCATTCCTTTCCTCCCTCTAAACCACTCCTTTCCTCCCTCTACCCCATTCCTTTCCTCCCTCTACCCCATTCCTTTCCTGCCTCTACGCCATTCCTCTCCTCCCTCTACCCAACTCCTTTCATCCCTCTATCCCATTCCTTTCCTACCTCCACCCCATTCCTTTCCTCCCTCTACCCCACTCCTTTCCTCCCACTACCCCATTCTTTTCGTCTCTCTTCCCCATTCCTGTCCTCCCACTGCCTCAGTCCTTTCCACCCTCTATCCCATTCCTTTGCTCCCTCTACCCCATTCCTTTCCTCCCGCAACCCCATTCCTTTCCTCTCTCGACCCCGTTCCTTTCCTCCCTCTATCCCATTCCTTTCCTCTCTCTACCCCATCCCTTTCCTCCCACTGCCCCATTCCTTTCCTCCCTCTATCCCATAGCTTTCCTCCCTGTACCCCATTCCTTTCCTACGTCTACACCAATCCTTTCCTCCAACTACCGCATTCCTTTCCTCCCACTGCCCCATTCCTTTCCTCCCTCTACCTCACTCCTTTCCTCCCTCTACCCCACCCCTTTCCTCTTTCTGCCCAATTCTTTCCTCCCATGACCCCATTTATTTCCTCCCTCTACCCCATTCCTTTCCTCCCTCTATCCGATTCCTTTCCTCCCTCTATCCGATTCCTTTCCTCCCTCTCACCCACTCCTTTCCCCCCACTACCCCATTCCTTTCCTCCCACTATCCCATTACTTTCCTGACTCTACACCATTCCTTTCCTCCCACTGCCCCATTCCTTTCCTCCCTCTACACCATTCCTTTCCTCCCACTACCCCATTCCTTTCCTCCCTCTACCCCATTCCTTTCCACCCACTACCCCATTCCTTTCCTCCCTCTACACCATTCCTTTCCTCCCTCTACCTCACTCCTTTCCTCCCTCTACCCCACCCCTTTCCTCTTTCTGCCCAATTCTTTCCTCCCATGACCCCATTTATTTCCTCCCTCTACCCCATTCCTTTCCTCCCTCTATCCGATTCCTTTCCTCCCTCTATCCGATTCCTTTCCTCCCTCTCACCCACTCCTTTCCTCCCACTACCCCATTCCTTTCCTCCCACTATCCCATTACTTTCCTGACTCTACACCATTCCTTTCCTCCCACTGCCCCATTCCTTTCCTCCCTCTACACCATTCCTTTCCTCCCACTACCCCATTCCTTTCCTCCCTCTACCCCATTCATTTCCTCCCTCTACCCCATTCCTTTCCTCCCTGTACCCCACTCCTTTCCTTCCACTACCCCATTCTTTTTGTCCCTCTACCCCATTCCTGTCCTCCCACTGCCTCAGTCCTTTCCACCCTCTATCCCATTCCTTTGCTCCCTCTACCCCATTCCTTTCCTCCCGCAACCCCATTCCTTTCCTCTCTCGACCCCCTTCCTTTCCTCCCTCTACCCCATTCCTTTCCTCCCACTCCCCCATTCCTTTCCTCCCTCTATCCCATTCCTTTCCTCGCTCTACCCCATCCCTTTCCTCCCACTGCCCCATTCCTTTCCTCCCTCTATCCCACAGCTTTCCTCCCTGTACCCCATTCCTTTCCTACGTCTACCCCAATCCTTTCCTCCAACTACCGCATTCCTTTCCTCCCACTGCCCCATTCCTTTCCTCCAACTGCCCCACTGACTTCCTGCCTCTACCCCATTAATTTAACCCTACTACCCCATTCCGTTCCTCCCTCTACCCCACTCCTTTCCTCCCTCTACCCCACTCCTTTCCTTCCACTACCCCATTCCTTTCCTCCCTCTACCCCATTCCTTTCTGCCCTCTATCCCATTCCTCTCCTCCCTCTACCCCACTCCTCTCCTCCCTCTATCCCATTCCTTTCCTACCTCTACCCCATTCCTTTAATCCCTCTGCCCCACTCCTTTCCTCCCACTACCCCATTCTTTACATCCCTCCACCCCATTCCTGTCCTCCCACTGCCTCATTCCTTTCCACCCTCTATCCCATTCCTTTGCTCCCGCTACCCCATTCCTTTCCTCCCGCAACCCCATTCCTTTCCTCCCTCGACCCCGTTCCTTTCCTCCCTCTACCCCATTCCTTTCCTCCCACTCCCCCATTCCTTTCCTCCCTCTATCCCATTCCTTTCCTCGCTCTACCCCATCCCTTTCGTCCCACTGCCCCATTCTTTTCCTCCCTCTATCCCATAGCTTTCCTCCTTGTACCCCATTCCTTTCCTACGTCTACCCCAATCCTTTCCTCCAACTACCGCATTCCTTTCCTCCCACTGCCCCATTCCTTTCCTCCAACTGCCCCACTGACTTCCTGCCTGTACCCCATTAATTTAACCCTACTACCCCATTCCGTTCCTCCCTCTACCCCACTCCTTTCCTCCTGCTACCCCACTCCTTTCCTTCCACTACCCCATTCTTTCCTCCCTCTACCCCATTCCTTTAAGCCACTACTCCATTCCTTTCCTCCCTCTATCCCATTCCTTTCCTCCCTCTATCCCATTCCTTTCCTCCCTCTACCGCACTCCTTTCCTCCCACTACCCCATTCCTTTTCTCCCTCTACCCCGTTCCTTTCCTCCCTCTACCCCATTCCTTTCCTCCCTCTATCCCATTCCTTTCCTCCCTCTACCCCATTCCTTTCCTCCCTCTATCCCATTCCTTTCCTCCCTCTACCCCATTCCTGTCCTCCCACTGCACCATTCTATTTCTCCCTCTACCCCAGACCTATCCTCCCTCTACCCCAGTCCTTTCAACCCTCTACACCATTCCTTTCCGCCCACTGCCCCATTCCTTTCCTCACTCTATCCCATTCCTTTCCTCCCTCTACGCCATTCCTTCCCTCCCACTACCCCATTCCTTTCATCCCACTGCCCCATTCCTTTCCACCAACTGCCCCACTCCTTTCCTCCTATTACCCCATTCATTTCCTCCCTCTACGCCATTCCTTTCCTCCGTCTACCCCATTCCTTTCCTCCACTGCCCCATTCCTTTCCTCCCTCTACCCCATTTCTTTCCTCCCTCTACACCATTCTTTTCTTCCTTCTGCCCCATTCCTTTCCTCCCACTGCCCCATCCTTTACCTCCAACTACCCCACTCCTTTCCTCCCACTGCCCCATTCCTTTCCTCCCTCTACCCCATTCCTTTTCTCCCACTGCCACAATCCTTTCCTCCATGTACCCTATTCCTTTCCTCCCACTACCCCATTCCTTTCATCCCACTGCCCCATTCCTTTCCGATAACTGCCCCACTCTTTTCCTCCTATTACCCCATTCATTTCCTCCGTCTACCCCATTCCTTTCCTCCGTCTACCCCATTCCTTTCCTCCACTGCCCCATTCCTTTCCTCCCTCTACCCCATTCCTTTTCTCCCTCTACACCATTCCTTTCTTCCCTCTGCCGAATTCCTTTCCTCCAACTGCCCCATCCTTTACCTCCAACTACCCCACTCCTTTCCTCCCACTGCCCCATTCCTTTCGACCCTGTACCCCATTCCTTTCCTCCCTCTACGCCATTCTTTTCCTCCCTCTGCACCATTCCTTTCCACCCTGTGCCCCATTCCTTTCCTCCCACCGCCCCATTCCTTTCCTCCCTCTACGCCATTCCTTTCCTCCCTCTGCCCCATTCCTTTCCTCCAACTGCCCCACTCCTTTCCTCCTACTACCCCATTCCTTTTCTTCAACTACCCTGATTTCCTCTCTCTACCCCATTCCTTTACCCCCACTACCCTATTCCTTTCCTCTCTCTACCTCACTCCTTTCCTCCCTCTACCCCACCCCTTTCCTCTTTCTGCCCAATTCTTTCCTCCCATGACCCCATTTATTTCCTCCCTCTACCCCATTCCTTTCCTCCCTCTACCCCATTCCTTTCCTCCCTCTATCCGATTCCTTTCCTCCCTCTATCCGATTCGTTTCCTCCCTCTCACCCACTCCTTTCCTCCCACTACCCCATTCCTTTCCTCCCACTATCCCATTACTTTCCTGACTCTACACCATTCCTTTCCTCCCACTGCCCCATTCCTTTCCTCCCACTACACCATTCCTTTCCTCCCACTACCCCATTCCTTTCCTCCCTCTACCCCATTCCTTTCCACCCACTACCCCATTCCTTTCCTCCCTCTACACCATTCCTTTCCTCCCTCTACCTCATTCCTTTCCTCCCACTACCCCATTCATTTCCTCCCTCTACCCCATTCCTTTCCTCCCTCTACCCCACTCCTTTCCTCCCACTACCCCATTCTTTTCGTCCCTCTACCCCATTCCTGTCCTCCCACTGCCTCAGTCCTTTCCACCCTCTATCCCATTCCTTTGCTCCCTCTACCCCATTCCTTTCCTCCCGCAACCCCATTCCTTTCCTCTCTCGACCCCCTTCCTTTCCTCCCTCTACCCCATTCCTTTCCTCCCACTCCCCCATTCCTTTCCTCCCTCTATCCCATTCCTTTCCTCGCTCTACCCCATCCCTTTCCTCCCACTGCCCCATTCCTTTCCTCCCTCTATCCCACAGCTGTCCTCCCTGTACCCCATTCCTTTCCTACGTCTACCCCAATCCTTTCCTCCAACTACCGCATTCCTTTCCTCCCACTGCCCCATTCCTTTCCTCCAACTGCCCCACTGACTTCCTGCCTCTACCCCATTAATTTAACCCTACTACCCCATTCCGTTCCTCCCTCTACCCCACTCCTTTCCTCCCTCTACCCCACTCCTTTCCTTCCACTACCCCATTCCTTTCCTCCCTCTACCCCATTCCTTTCTGCCCTCTATCCCATTCCTCTCCTCCCTCTACCCCACTCCTCTCCTCCCTCTATCCCATTCCTTTCCTACCTCTACCCCATTCCTTTCCTCCCTCTGCCCCACTCCTTTCCTCCCACTACCCCATTCTTTTCATCCCTCCACCCCATTCCTGTCCTCCCACTGCCTCATTCCTTTCCACCCTCTATCCCATTCCTTTGCTCCCGCTACCCCATTCCTTTCCTCCCGCAACCACATTCCTTTCCTCCCTCGACCCCGTTCCTTTCCTCCCTCTACCCCATTCCTTTCCTCCCACTCCCCCATTCCTTTCCTCCCTCTATCCCATTCCTTTCCTCGCTCTACCCCATACCTTTCGTCCCACTGCCCCATTCTTTTCCTCCCTCTATCCCATAGCTTTCCTCCCTGTACCCCATTCCTTTCCTATGTCTACCCCAATCCTTTCCTCCAACTACCGCATTCCTTTCCTCCCACTGCCCCATTCCTTTCCTCCAACTGCCCCACTGACTTCCTGCCTGTACCCCATTAATTTAACCCTACTACCCCATTCCGTTCCTCCCTCTACCCCACTCCTTTCCTCCTGCTACCCCACTCCTTTCCTTCCACTACCCCATTCTTTCCTCCCTCTACCCCATTCCTTTAAGCCACTACTCCATTCCTTTCCTCCCTCTATCCCATTCCTTTCCTCCCTCTATCCCATTCCTTTCCTCCCTCTACCGCACTCCTTTCCTCCCACTACCCCATTCCTTTTCTCCCTCTACCCCGTTCCTTTCCTCCCTCTACCCCATTCCTTTCCTCCCTCTATCCCATTCCTTTCCTCCCTCTACCCCATTCCTTTCCTCCCTCTATCCCATTCCTTTCCTCCCTCTACCCCATTCCTGTCCTCCCACTGCACCATTCTTTTTCTCCCTCTACCCCAGACCTATCCTCCCTCTACCCCAGTCCTTTCCACCCTCTACACCATTCCTTTCCGCCCACTGCCCCATTCCTTTCCTCTCTCTATCCCATTCCTTTCCTCCCTCTACGCCATTCCTTCCCTCCCACTACCCCATTCCTTTCCTCACTCTACCCCATTCCTTTCCTCCATGTACCCTATTCCTTTCCTCCCACTACCCCATTCCTTTCATCCCACTGCCCCATTCCTTTCCGCCAACTGCCCCACTCCTTTCCTCCTATTACCCCATTCATTTCCTCCCTCTACGCCATTCCTTTCCTCCGTCTACCCCATTCCTTTCCTCCACTGCCCCATTCCTTTCCTCCCTCTACCCCATTTCTTTCCTCCCTCTACACCATTCTTTTCTTCCTTCTGCCCCATTCCTTTCCTCCCACTGCCCCATCCTTTACCTCCAACTACCCCACTCCTTTCCTCCCTCTACCCCATTCCTTTTCTCCCACTGCCACAATCCTTTCCTCCATGTACCCTATTCCTTTCCTCCCACTACACCATTCCTTTCATCCCACTGCCCCATTCCTTTCCGATAACTGCCCCACTCTTTTCCTCCTATTACCCCATTCATTTCCTCCGTCTACCCCATTCCTTTCCTCCGTCTACCCCATTCCTTTCCTCCACTGCCCCATTCCTTTTAAGCCACTACTCCATTCCTTTCCTCCCTCTACTCCACTCCTTTCCTCCCTATACCCAACTTCTTTCCTCCCACTACCCCATTCCTTTCCACCCTGTACCCCATTCCTTTCCTCCCTGTACGCCATTCCTTTCCTCCCTCTGCCCCATTCCTTTCCATCCTGTTCCCCATTCCTTTCCTCCCACCGCCCCATTCCTTTCCTCCCTCTACGCCATTCCTTTCCTCCCTCTGCCCCATTCCTTTCCTCCAACTGCCCCACTCCTTTCTTCCTACTACCCCATTCCTTTCCTTCAACTACCCTGATTTCCTCTCTCTACCCCATTCCTTTACCCCCACTACCCTATTCCTTTCCTCTCTCTACCTCACTCCTTTCCTCCCTCTACCCCATTCCTTTCCTCCCACTATCCCATTACTTTCCTGACTCTACACCATTCCTTTCCTCCCACTGCCCCATTCCTTTCCTCCCTCTACACCATTCCTTTCCTCCCACTACCTCATTCCTTTCCTCCCTCTACACCATTCCTTTCCTCCCTCTACCTCATTCCTTTCCTCCCACTACCCCATTCATTTCCTCCAACTGCCCCACTCCTTTCCTCCCACGGCCCCATTCCTTTGCTCCAACTGAACCACTGATTTCCTCCCTCTACCCCATTCCTTTACCCCCACTACCCCATTCCTTTCCTCCCTCTAAACCACTCCTTTCCTCCCTCTACCCCATTCCTTTCCTCCCTCTACCCCATTCCTTTCCTGCCTCTACGCCATTCCTCTCCTCCCTCTACCCAACTCCTTTCATCCCTCTATCCCATTCCTTTCCTACCTCCACCCCATTCCTTTCCTCCCTCTACCCCACTCCTTTCCTCCCACTACCCCATTCTTTTCGTCTCTCTTCCCCATTCCTGTCCTGCCACTGCCTCAGTCCTTTCCACCCTCTATCCCATTCCTTTGCTCCCTCTACCCCATTCCTTTCCTCCCGCAACCCCATTCCTTTCCTCTCTCGACCCCGTTCCTTTCCTCCCTCTATCCCATTCCTTTCCTCTCTCTACCCCATCCCTTTCCTCCCACTGCCCCATTCCTTTCCTCCCTCTATCCCATAGCTTTCCTCCCTGTACCCCATTCCTTTCCTACGTCTACACCAATCCTTTCCTCCAACTACCGCATTCCTTTCCTCCCACTGCCCCATTCCTTTCCTCCCTCTACCTCACTCCTTTCCTCCCTCTACCCCACCCCTTTCCTCTTTCTGCCCAATTCTTTCCTCCCATGACCCCATTTATTTCCTCCCTCTACCCCATTCCTTTCCTCCCTCTATCCGATTCCTTTCCTCCCTCTATCCGATTCCTTTCCTCCCTCTCACCCACTCCTTTCCCCCCACTACCCCATTCCTTTCCTCCCACTATCCCATTACTTTCCTGACTCTACACCATTCCTTTCCTCCCACTGCCCCATTCCTTTCCTCCCTCTACACCATTCCTTTCCTCCCACTACCCCATTCCTTTCCTCCCTCTACCCCATTCCTTTCCACCCACTACCCCATTCCTTTCCTCCCTCTACACCATTCCTTTCCTCCCTCTACCTCACTCCTTTCCTCCCTCTACCCCACCCCTTTCCTCTTTCTGCCCAATTCTTTCCTCCCATGACCCCATTTATTTCCTCCCTCTACCCCATTCCTTTCCTCCCTCTATCCGATTCCTTTCCTCCCTCTATCCGATTCCTTTCCTCCCTCTCACCCACTCCTTTCCTCCCACTACCCCATTCCTTTCCTCCCACTATCCCATTACTTTCCTGACTCTACACCATTCCTTTCCTCCCACTGCCCCATTCCTTTCCTCCCTCTACACCATTCCTTTCCTCCCACTACCCCATTCCTTTCCTCCCTCTACCCCATTCATTTCCTCCCTCTACCCCATTCCTTTCCTCCCTGTACCCCACTCCTTTCCTTCCACTACCCCATTCTATTTGTCCCTCTACCCCATTCCTGTCCTCCCACTGCCTCAGTCCTTTCCACCCTCTATCCCATTCCTTTGCTCCCTCTACCCCATTCCTTTACTCCCGCAACCCCATTCCTTTCCTCTCTCGACCCCCTTCCTTTCCTCCCTCTACCCAACTCCTTTCCTCCCACTACCCCATTCCTTTCCTCCATCTACCCCACTCCTTTCTTCCCTCTATCCCATTCCTTTCCTCCCTCTATCCCATTAGTTTCCACCCTCTACCGCACTCCTTTCCTCCCAATACCCCATTCCTTTTCTCCCTCTACCCCGTTCCTTTCCTCCCACTACCCCATTCCTTTCCTCCCTCTATCCCATTCCTTTCCTCCCTCTACCCCATTCCTTTCCTCCCTCTATCCCATTCCTTTCCTCCCTCTACCCCATTCCTGTCCTCCCACTGCACCATTCTTTTTCTCCCTCTACCCCAGACCTTTCCTCCCACTACCCCATTCCTTTCCTCCCTCTACCCCAGTCCTTTCCACCCTCTGCACCATTCCTTTCCGCCCACTGCCCCTTTCCTTTCCTCTCTCTATCCCATTCCTTTCCTCCCTCTACGCCATTCCTTACCTCCCACTACCCCATTCCTTTCCTCACTCTACCCCATTCCTTTCCTCCATGTACCCTATTCCTTTCTTCCCACTACCCCATTCCTTTCATCCCACTGCCCCATTCCTTTCATCCCACTGCCCCACTCCTTTCCTCCTATTACCCCATTCATTTCCTCCCTCTACGCCATTCCTTTCCTCCGTCTACCCCATTGCTTTCATCCACTGCCCCATTCTTTTCCTCCCTCTACCCAATTCCTTTCCTCCCTCTACACCATTCCTTTCTTCCTTCTGCCCCATTCCTTTCCTCCCTCTGCCCCACTCCTTTCCTCCCACTACCCCATTCTTTACATCCCTCCACCCCATTCCTGTCCTCCCACTGCCTCATTCCTTTCCACCCTCTATCCCATTCCTTTGCTCCCGCTACCCCATTCCTTTCCTCCCGCAACCCCATTCCTTTCCTCCCTCGACCCCGTTCCTTTCCTCCCTCTACCCCATCCCTTTCGTCCCACTGCCCCATTCTTTTCCTCCCTCTATCCCATAGCTTTCCTCCCTGTACCCCATTCCTTTCCTACGTCTACCCCAATCCTTTCCTCCAACTACCGCATTCCTTTCCTCCCACTGCCCCATTCCTTTCCTCCAACTGCCCCACTGACTTCCTGCCTGTACCCCATTAATTTAACCCTACTACCCCATTCCGTTCCTCCCTCTACCCCACTCCTTTCCTCCTGCTACCCCACTCCTTTCCTTCCACTACCCCATTCTTTCCTCCCTCTACCCCATTCCTTTAAGCCACTACTCCATTCCTTTCCTCCCTCTATCCCATTCCTTTCCTCCCTCTACCGCACTCCTTTCCTCCCACTACCCCATTCCTTTTCTCCCTCTACCCCGTTCCTTTCCTCCCTCTACCCCATTCCTTTCCTCCCTCTATCCCATTCCTTTCCTCCCTCTACCCCATTCCTTTCCTCCCTCTATCCCATTCCTTTCCTCCCTCTACCCCATTCCTGTCCTCCCACTGCACCATTCTTTTTCTCCCTCTACCCCAGACCTATCCTCCCTCTACCCCAGTCCTTTCCACCCTCTACACCATTCCTTTCCGCCCACTGCCCCATTCCTTTCCTCACTCTACCCCACTCCTTTCCTTCCTCTACCCCACTCCTTTCCTTCCACTACCCCATTCCTTTCCTCCCTCTACCCCATTCCTTTAAGCCACTACTCCATTCCTTTCCTCCCTCTACTCCACACCTTTCCTCCCTATACCCAACTTCTTTCCTCCCACTACCCCATTCCTTTCCACCCTGTACCCCATTCCTTTCCTCCCTGTACGCCATTCCTTTCCTCCCTCTGCCCCATTCCTTTCCATCCTGTTCCCCATTCCTTTCCTCCCACCGCCCCATTCCTTTCCTCCCTCTACGCCATTCCTTTCCTCCCTCTGCCCCATTCCTTTCCTCCAACTGCCCCACTCCTTTCTTCCTACTACCCCATTCCTTTCCTTCAACTACCCTGATTTCCTCTCTCTACCCCATTCCTTTACCCCCACTACCCTATTCCTTTCCTCTCTCTACCTCACTCCTTTCCTCCCTCTACCCCATTCCTTTCCTCCCACTATCCCATTACTTTCCTGACTCTACACCATTCCTTTCCTCCCACTGCCCCATTCCTTTCCTCCCTCTACACCATTCCTTTCCTCCCACTACCTCATTCCTTTCCTCCCTCTACACCATTCCTTTCCTCCCTCTACCTCATTCCTTTCCTCCCACTACCCCATTCATTTCCTCCAACTGCCCCACTCCTTTCCTCCCACGGCCCCATTCCTTTGCTCCAACTGAACCACTGATTTCCTCCCTCTACCCCATTCCTTTACCCCCACTACCCCATTCCTTTCCTCCCTCTAAACCACTCCTTTCCTCCCTCTACCCCATTCCTTTCCTCCCTCTACCCCATTCCTTTCCTGCCTCTACGCCATTCCTCTCCTCCCTCTACCCAACTCCTTTCATCCCTCTATCCCATTCCTTTCCTACCTCCACCCCATTCCTTTCCTCCCTCTACCCCACTCCTTTCCTCCCACTACCCCATTCTTTTCGTCTCTCTTCCCCATTCCTGTCCTGCCATTGCCTCAGTCCTTTCCACCCTCTATCCCATTCCTTTGCTCCCTCTACCCCATTCCTTTCCTCCCGCAACCCCATTCCTTTCCTCTCTCGACCCCGTTCCTTTCCTCCCTCTATCCCATTCCTTTCCTCTCTCTACCCCATCCCTTTCCTCCCACTGCCCCATTCCTTTCCTCCCTCTATCCCATAGCTTTCCTCCCTGTACCCCATTCCTTTCCTACGTCTACACCAATCCTTTCCTCCAACTACCGCATTCCTTTCCTCCCACTGCCCCATTCCTTTCCTCCCTCTACCTCACTCCTTTCCTCCCTCTACCCCACCCCTTTCCTCTTTCTGCCCAATTCTTTCCTCCCATGACCCCATTTATTTCCTCCCTCTACCCCATTCCTTTCCTCCCTCTATCCGATTCCTTTCCTCCCTCTATCCGATTCCTTTCCTCCCTCTCACCCACTCCTTTCCCCCCACTACCCCATTCCTTTCCTCCCACTATCCCATTACTTTCCTGACTCTACACCATTCCTTTCCTCCCACTGCCCCATTCCTTTCCTCCCTCTACACCATTCCTTTCCTCCCACTACCCCATTCCTTTCCTCCCTCTACCCCATTCCTTTCCACCCACTACCCCATTCCTTTCCTCCCTCTACACCATTCCTTTCCTCCCTCTACCTCACTCCTTTCCTCCCTCTACCCCACCCCTTTCCTCTTTCTGCCCAATTCTTTCCTCCCATGACCCCATTTATTTCCTCCCTCTACCCCATTCCTTTCCTCCCTCTATCCGATTCCTTTCCTCCCTCTATCCGATTCCTTTCCTCCCTCTCACCCACTCCTTTCCTCCCACTACCCCATTCCTTTCCTCCCACTATCCCATTACTTTCCTGACTCTACACCATTCCTTTCCTCCCACTGCCCCATTCCTTTCCTCCCTCTACACCATTCCTTTCCTCCCACTACCCCATTCCTTTCCTCCCTCTACCCCATTCATTTCCTCCCTCTACCCCATTCCTTTCCTCCCTGTACCCCACTCCTTTCCTTCCACTACCCCATTCTTTTTGTCCCTCTACCCCATTCCTGTCCTCCCACTGCCTCAGTCCTTTCCACCCTCTATCCCATTCCTTTGCTCCCTCTACCCCATTCCTTTCCTCCCGCAACCCCATTCCTTTCCTCTCTCGACCCCCTTCCTTTCCTCCCTCTACCCCATTCCTTTCCTCCCACTCCCCCATTCCTTTCCTCCCTCTATCCCATTCCTTTCCTCGCTCTACCCCATCCCTTTCCTCCCACTGCCCCATTCCTTTCCTCCCTCTATCCCACAGCTTTCCTCCCTGTACCCCATTCCTTTCCTACGTCTACCCCAATCCTTTCCTCCAACTACCGCATTCCTTTCCTCCCACTGCCCCATTCCTTTCCTCCAACTGCCCCACTGACTTCCTGCCTCTACCCCATTAATTTAACCCTACTACCCCATTCCGTTCCTCCCTCTACCCCACTCCTTTCCTCCCTCTACCCCACTCCTTTCCTTCCACTACCCCATTCCTTTCCTCCCTCTACCCCATTCCTTTCTGCCCTCTATCCCATTCCTCTCCTCCCTCTACCCCACTCCTCTCCTCCCTCTATCCCATTCCTTTCCTACCTCTACCCCATTCCTTTAATCCCTCTGCCCCACTCCTTTCCTCCCACTACCCCATTCTTTACATCCCTCCACCCCATTCCTGTCCTCCCACTGCCTCATTCCTTTCCACCCTCTATCCCATTCCTTTGCTCCCGCTACCCCATTCCTTGCCTCCCGCAACCCCATTCCTTTCCTCCCTCGACCCCGTTCCTTTCCTCCCTCTACCCCATTCCTTTCCTCCCACTCCCCCATTCCTTTCCTCCCTCTATCCCATTCCTTTCCTCGCTCTACCCCATCCCTTTCGTCCCACTGCCCCATTCTTTTCCTCCCTCTATCCCATAGCTTTCCTCCCTGTACCCCATTCCTTTCCTACGTCTACCCCAATCCTTTCCTCCAACTACCGCATTCCTTTCCTCCCACTGCCCCATTCCTTTCCTCCAACTGCCCCACTGACTTCCTGCCTGTACCCCATTAATTTAACCCTACTACCCCATTCCGTTCCTCCCTCTACCCCACTCCTTTCCTCCTGCTACCCCACTCCTTTCCTTCCACTACCCCATTCTTTCCTCCCTCTACCCCATTCCTTTAAGCCACTACTCCATTCCTTTCCTCCCTCTATCCCATTCCTTTCCTCCCTCTATCCCATTCCTTTCCTCCCTCTACCGCACTCCTTTCCTCCCACTACCCCATTCCTTTTCTCCCTCTACCCCGTTCCTTTCCTCCCTCTACCCCATTCCTTTCCTCCCTCTATCCCATTCCTTTCCTCCCTCTACCCCATTCCTTTCCTCCCTCTATCCCATTCCTTTCCTCCCTCTACCCCATTCCTTTCCTCCCTCTATCCCATTCCTTTCCTCCCTCTACCCCATTCCTGTCCTCCCACTGCACCATTCTATTTCTCCCTCTACCCCAGACCTATCCTCCCTCTACCCCAGTCCTTTCAACCCTCTACACCATTCCTTTCCGCCCACTGCCCCATTCCTTTCCTCACTCTATCCCATTCCTTTCCTCCCTCTACGCCATTCCTTCCCTCCCACTACCCCATTCCTTTCATCCCACTGCCCCATTCCTTTCCACCAACTGCCCCACTCCTTTCCTCCTATTACCCCATTCATTTCCTCCCTCTACGCCATTCCTTTCCTCCGTCTACCCCATTCCTTTCCTCCACTGCCCCATTCCTTTCCTCCCTCTACCCCATTTCTTTCCTCCCTCTACACCATTCTTTTCTTCCTTCTGCCCCATTCCTTTCCTCCCACTGCCCCATCCTTTACCTCCAACTACCCCACTCCTTTCCTCCCACTGCCCCATTCCTTTCCTCCCTCTACCCCATTCCTTTTCTCCCACTGCCACAATCCTTTCCTCCATGTACCCTATTCCTTTCCTCCCACTACCCCATTCCTTTCATCCCACTGCCCCATTCCTTTCCGATAACTGCCCCACTCTTTTCCTCCTATTACCCCATTCATTTCCTCCGTCTACCCCATTCCTTTCCTCCGTCTACCCCATTCCTTTCCTCCACTGCCCCATTCCTTTCCTCCCTCTACCCCATTCCTTTTCTCCCTCTACACCATTCCTTTCTTCCCTCTGCCGAATTCCTTTCCTCCAACTGCCCCATCCTTTACCTCCAACTACCCCACTCCTTTCCTCCCACTGCCCCATTCCTTTCGACCCTGTACCCCATTCCTTTCCTCCCTCTACGCCATTCTTTTCCTCCCTCTGCACCATTCCTTTCCACCCTGTGCCCCATTCCTTTCCTCCCACCGCCCCATTCCTTTCCTCCCTCTACGCCATTCCTTTCCTCCCTCTGCCCCATTCCTTTCCTCCAACTGCCCCACTCCTTTCCTCCTACTACCCCATTCCTTTTCTTCAACTACCCTGATTTCCTCTCTCTACCCCATTCCTTTACCCCCACTACCCTATTCCTTTCCTCTCTCTACCTCACTCCTTTCCTCCCTCTACCCCACCCCTTTCCTCTTTCTGCCCAATTCTTTCCTCCCATGACCCCATTTATTTCCTCCCTCTACCCCATTCCTTTCCTCCCTCTACCCCATTCCTTTCCTCCCTCTATCCGATTCCTTTCCTCCCTCTATCCGATTCCTTTCCTCCCTCTCACCCACTCCTTTCCTCCCACTACCCCATTCCTTTCCTCCCACTATCCCATTACTTTCCTGACTCTACACCATTCCTTTCCTCCCACTATCCCATTACTTTCCTGACTCTACACCATTCCTTTCCTCCCACTGCCCCATTCCTTTCCTCCCTCTACACCATTCCTTTCCTCCCACTACCCCATTCCTTTCCTCCCTCTACCCCATTCCTTTCCACCCACTACCCCATTCCTTTCCTCCCTCTACACCATTCCTTTCCTCCCTCTACCTCATTCCTTTCCTCCCACTACCCCATTCATTTCCTCCCTCTACCCCATTCCTTTCCTCCCTCTACCCCACTCCTTTCCTCCCACTACCCCATTCTTTTCGTCCCTCTACCCCATTCCTGTCCTCCCACTGCCTCAGTCCTTTCCACCCTCTATCCCATTCCTTTGCTCCCTCTACCCCATTCCTTTCCTCCCGCAACCCCATTCCTTTCCTCTCTCGACCCCCTTCCTTTCCTCCCTCTACCCCATTCCTTTCCTCCCACTCCCCCATTCCTTTCCTCCCTCTATCCCATTCCTTTCCTCGCTCTACCCCATCCCTTTCCTCCCACTGCCCCATTCCTTTCCTCCCTCTATCCCACAGCTTTCCTCCCTGTACCCCATTCCTTTCCTACGTCTACCCCAATCCTTTCCTCCAACTACCGCATTCCTTTCCTCCCACTGCCCCATTCCTTTCCTCCAACTGCCCCACTGACTTCCTGCCTCTACCCCATTAATTTAACCCTACTACCCCATTCCGTTCCTCCCTCTACCCCACTCCTTTCCTCCCTCTACCCCACTCCTTTCCTTCCACTACCCCATTCCTTTCCTCCCTCTACCCCATTCCTTTCTGCCCTCTATCCCATTCCTCTCCTCCCTCTACCCCACTCCTCTCCTCCCTCTATCCCATTCCTTTCCTACCTCTACCCCATTCCTTTCCTCCCTCTGCCCCACTCCTTTCCTCCCACTACCCCATTCTTTTCATCCCTCCACCCCATTCCTGTCCTCCCACTGCCTCATTCCTTTCCACCCTCTATCCCATTCCTTTGCTCCCGCTACCCCATTCCTTTCCTCCCGCAACCCCATTCCTTTCCTCCCTCGACCCCGTTCCTTTCCTCCCTCTACCCCATTCCTTTCCTCCCACTCCCCCATTCCTTTCCTCCCTCTATCCCATTCCTTTCCTCGCTCTACCCCATACCTTTCGTCCCACTGCCCCATTCTTTTCCTCCCTCTATCCCATAGCTTTCCTCCCTGTACCCCATTCCTTTCCTATGTCTACCCCAATCCTTTCCTCCAACTACCGCATTCCTTTCCTCCCACTGCCCCATTCCTTTCCTCCAACTGCCCCACTGACTTCCTGCCTGTACCCCATTAATTTAACCCTACTACCCCATTCCGTTCCTCCCTCTACCCCACTCCTTTCCTCCTGCTACCCCACTCCTTTCCTTCCACTACCCCATTCTTTCCTCCCTCTACCCCATTCCTTTAAGCCACTACTCCATTCCTTTCCTCCCTCTATCCCATTCCTTTCCTCCCTCTATCCCATTCCTTTCCTCCCTCTACCGCACTCCTTTCCTCCCACTACCCCATTCCTTTTCTCCCTCTACCCCGTTCCTTTCCTCCCTCTACCCCATTCCTTTCCTCCCTCTATCCCATTCCTTTCCTCCCTCTACCCCATTCCTTTCCTCCCTCTATCCCATTCCTTTCCTCCCTCTACCCCATTCCTGTCCTCCCACTGCACCATTCTTTTTCTCCCTCTACCCCAGACCTATCCTCCCTCTACCCCAGTCCTTTCCACCCTCTACACCATTCCTTTCCGCCCACTGCCCCATTCCTTTCCTCTCTCTATCCCATTCCTTTCCTCCCTCTACGCCATTCCTTCCCTCCCACTACCCCATTCCTTTCCTCACTCTACCCCATTCCTTTCCTCCATGTACCCTATTCCTTTCCTCCCACTACCCCATTCCTTTCATCCCACTGCCCCATTCCTTTCCGCCAACTGCCCCACTCCTTTCCTCCTATTACCCCATTCATTTCCTCCCTCTACGCCATTCCTTTCCTCCGTCTACCCCATTCCTTTCCTCCACTGCCCCATTCCTTTCCTCCCTCTACCCCATTTCTTTCCTCCCTCTACACCATTCTTTTCTTCCTTCTGCCCCATTCCTTTCCTCCCACTGCCCCATCCTTTACCTCCAACTACCCCACTCCTTTCCTCCCACTGCCCCATTCCTTTCCTCCCTCTACCCCATTCCTTTTCTCCCACTGCCACAATCCTTTCCTCCATGTACCCTATTCCTTTCCTCCCACTACACCATTCCTTTCATCCCACTGCCCCATTCCTTTCCGATAACTGCCCCCACTCTTTTCCTCCTATTACCCCATTCATTTCCTCCGTCTACCCCATTCCTTTCCTCCGTCTACCCCATTCCTTTCCTCCACTGCCCCATTCCTTTCCTCCCTCTACCCCATTCCTTTTCTCCCTCTACACCATTCCTTTCTTCCCTCTGCCGAATTCCTTTCCTCCAACTGCCCCATCCTTTACCTCCAACTACCCCACTCCTTTCCTCCCACTGCCCCATTCCTTTTCCTCCCTCTACGCCATTCCTTTCCTCCCACTGCCACATTCCTTTCCTCCCTCTATCCCATTGCTTTCCTCCCTCTACCCCATTCCTTTCTTCCCTCTATCACATTCCTTTCCACCCAGTACCCCATTCCTTTCCTCCCTCTACGCCATTCCTTTCCTCCCTCTGCCCCATTCCTTTCCACCCTGTTCCCCATTCCTTTCCTCCCACCGCCCCATTCCTTTCCTCCCTCTTCGCCATTCCTTTCCTACCTCTGCCCCATTCCTTTCCTCCAACTACCCCACTCCTTTCCTCCTACTACCCCCATTCCTTTCCTTCAACTACCCAGATTTCCTCTCTCTACCCCATACCTTTACCCCCACTACCCTATTCCCTTTCCTCCCTCTATCCCATTCCTTTCCTCCCTCTACCCCCATTCCTTTCCTCCCTCTATCCCACTCCTTTCCTTCCACTACCCCATTCCTTTCCTCCCTCTACCCCATTCCTTTAAGCCACTATTCCATTCCTTTCCTCCCTCTACCCAACTCCTTTCCTCCCACTACCCCATTCCTTTCCTCCATCTACCCCACTCCTTTCTTCCCTCTATCCCATTCCTTTCCTCCCTCTATCCCATTCCTTTCCACCCTCTACCGCACTCCTTTCCTCCCAATACCCCATTCCTTTTCTCCCTCTACCCCGTTCCTTTCCTCCCACTACCCCATTCCTTTCCTCCCTCTATCCCATTCCTTTCCTCCCTCTACCCCATTCCTTTCCTCCCTCTATCCCATTCCTTTCCTCCCTCTACCCCATTCCTGTCCTCCCACTGCACCATTCTTTTTCTCCCTCTACCCCAGACCTTTCCTCCCACTACCCCCATTCCTTTCCTCCCTCTACCCCCAGTCCTTTCCACCCTCTGCACCATTCCTTTCCGCCCACTGCCCCTTTCCTTTCCTCTCTCTATCCCATTCCTTTCCTCCCTCTACGCCATTCCTTACCTCCCACTACCCCATTCCTTTCCTCACTCTACCCCATTCCTTTCCTCCATGTACCCTATTCCTTTCTTCCCTCTACCCCCATTCCTTTCATCCCACTGCCCCATTCCTTTCATCCCACTGCCCCACTCCTTTCCTCCTATTACCCCATTCATTTCCTCCCTCTACGCCATTCCTTTCCTCCGTCTACCCCATTGCTTTCATCCACTGCCCCATTCCTTTCCTCCCTCTACCCAATTCCTTTCCTCCCTCTACACCATTCCTTTCTTCCTTCTGCCCCATTCCTTTCCTCCCACTGCCCCATCCTTTACCTCCAACTACCCCACTCCTTTCCTCCCACTGCCACATTCCTTTCCTCCATGTACCCTATTCCTGTCCTCCCACTACCCCATTCCTTTCATCCCACTGCCCCATTCCTTTCCGATAACTGCCCCACTCCTTTCCTCCTATTACCCCATTCATTTCCTCCGTCTACCCCATTCCTTTCCTCCGTCTACCCCATTCCGTTCCTCCACTGCCCCATTCCTTTCCTCCCTCTACACAATTCCTTTCTTCCCTCTGCCGAATTCCTTTCCTCCAACTGCCCCCATCCTTTACCTCCAACTACCCCACTCCTTTCCTCCCACTGCCCCATTCCTTTCCTCCCTCTACCCCATTCCTTTCCTCCCACTGCCACATTCCTTTCCTCCCTCTATCCCATTGCTTTCCTCCCTCTACCCCATTCCTTTCTTCCCTCTATCAGATTCCTTTCCACCCTGTACCCCATTCCTTTCCTCCCTCTACTACATTCCTTTTCTTCCTCTGCCCCATTCCTTTCCACCCTGTGCCCCATTCCTTTCCTCCCACCGCCCCATTCCTTTCCTCCCTCTTCGCCATTCCTTTCCTCCCTCTGCCCCATTCCTTTCCTCCAACTACCCCACTCCTTTCCTCCTACTACCCCATTCCTTTCCTTCAACTACCCTGATTTCCTCTCTCTACCCCATTCCTTTACCCCCACTACCCTATTCCTTTCCTCCCTCTATCCCATTCCTTTCCTCCCTCTACCCCATTCCTTTCCTCCCTCTATCCCATTCCTTTCCTGCCACTACCCCATTGCTTTCCTCCCTCTAACCCCCATTCCTTTCCTCCAGCTGCCCCATTCCTTTCCTCCCTCGACCCCATTCCTTTCCTCCCTCTATCCGATTCCTTTCCTCCCTCTATCCCATTACTTTCCTGACTCTACCCCATTCCTTTCGTCCCACTGCCCCATTCCTTTCCTCCCACTACCCCACTCCTTTCTTCCCTCTAACCCATTCCTTTCCTCCCTCTATCCCATTCCTTTACTCCCCTCTGCCCCATTCCTTTCCTCCCTCTACCGCAGTCCTTTCCTCCCTCTACACCATTCCTTTCCTCCCACTGCCCCATTCCTTTCCTCTCTCTATCCCCATTCCTGTCCTCCCTCTACGCCATCCTTACCTCCCACTACCCCATTCCTTTCCTCACTCTACCCCCATTCCTTTCCTCCATGTACCCTATTCCTTTCCTACCACTACCCCATTCCTTTCATCCCACTGCCCCATTCCTTTCCGCCAACTGCCCCACTGCTTTCCTCCTATAACCCCATTCATTTCCTCCCTCTACCCCCATTCCTTTCCTCCGTCTACCCCATTCCTTTCCTCCCACTGCCCCACTCCTTTCCTCCCTCTATCCCATTCCTTTCCTCCCGCTACCACATTCGTTTCCTACGTCTACCCAATTCCTTTCCTCCCACTGCCCCATTCCTTTCCTCTGTCTACCCCATTCCTTTCCTCCCACTGCCCCATTCCTTTCCTCCCTCTACCCCATTCCTTTCCTCCCACCGCCCCCATTCCTTTCCTCCCTCTACGCCATTCCTTTCCTCCCTCTGCCCCATTCCTTTCCACCCTGTACCCCATTCCTTTCCTCCCACCGCCCCATTCCTTTCCTCCCTCTACGCCATTCCTTTCCTCCCTCTGCCCCATTCCTTTCCTCCAACTGCCCCACTCCTTTCCTCCTACTACCCCATTCCTTTCCTCCAACTACCCTGATTTCCTCTCTCTACCCCATCCTTTACCCCCACTACCATATTCCTTTCCTTTCTCTACGTCACTCCTTTCCTCCCTCTACCCCACCCCTTTCCTCTTTCTGCCCAATTCTTTCCTCCCATGACCCCATTTCTTTCCTCCCTCTACCCCATTCCTTTCCTCCCTCTCACCCACTCCTTTCCTCCCACTACCCCATTCCTTTCCTTTCACTATCCCATTCCTTTCCTGACTCTACCCCATTCCTTTCCTCCCACTGCCCCATTACTTTCCTCCCTCTACCCCATTCCTTTCCACCCACTGCCCCATTCCTTTCCTCCCTCTACACCATTCCTTTCCTCCCTCTACCTCATTCCTTTCCTCCCAGTACCCCATTCATTTCCTCCCTCTACCCCACTCCTTTCCTCCCACTACCCCATTCCTTACCTCCCACTGCCCCATTCCTTTCCTCCCTCTATCCCATTCCTTTCCTCCCTCTACCCCACTCCTTTCCTCCCTCTATCCCATTCCTTTCCTGCATCTACCCCATTCCTCTCCTCCCTCTACCCCACTCCTCTCCTCCCTCTATCCCATTCGTTTCCTCTCTCTATCCCATTCCTTTCCTCCCTCTACGCCATTCTTTACCTCCCACTGCCCCATTCCTTTCTGCCAACTGCCCCACTCCTTTCCTCCTATTACCACATTCATTTCCTCCCCTCTACCCCAGTCTTTTCCTCCGTCTACCCCATTCCTTTCCTCCATTGCCCCATTCCTTTCCTCCCTCTACCCCCATTCCTTTCCTCCCTCTACACCATTCCTTTCTTCCTTCTGCCCCATTCCTTTCCTCCCACTGCCCAATCCTTTACCTCCAACTACCCCACTCCTTTCCTACCACTGCCCCATTCCTTTCCTCCCTCTACCCCATTCCTTTCCTCCCACTGCCACATTCCTTTCCTCCCTCTATCCCATTGCTTTCCTCCCTCTACCCCATTCCTTTCTTCCCTCTACCACATTCCTTTCCACCCTGTACGCCATTCCTTTCCTCCCTCTACGCCATTCTTTTCCTCCCTCTGCACCATTCCTTTCCACCCTGTGCCCCATTCCTTTCCTCCCACCGCCCCATTCCTTTCCTCCCTCTACGCCATTCCTTTCCTCCCTCTGCCCCATTCCTTTCCTCCAACTGCCCCACTCCTTTCCTCCTACTACCCCATTCCTTTCCTTCAACTACCCTGATTTCCTCTCTCTACCCCATTCCTTTACCCCCACTACCCTATTCCTTTCCTCTCTCTACCTCACTCCTTTCCTCCCTCTACACCACCCCTTTCCTCTTTCTGCCCAATTTTTTCCTCCCATGACCCCATTTATTTCCTCCCTCTACCCCATTCCTTTCCTCCCTCTATCCCATTCCTTTCCTCCCTCTATCCCATTCCTTTCCTTCCTCTCACCCCACTCCTTTCCTCCCACTACCCCCATTCCTTTCCTCCCACTATCCCATTACTTTCCTGACTCCTCCCCATTCCTTTCCTCCCACTGCCCCATTCCTTTCCTCCCTCTACACCATTCCTTTCCTCCCACTACCCCATTCCTTTCCTCCCTATACCCCATTCCTTTCCATACACTACCCCATTCCTTTCCTCCCTCTACACCATTCCTTTCCTCCCTCTACCTCATTCCTTTCCTCCCACTACCCCATTCATTTCCTCCCTCTACCCCACTCCCTTCCACCCTCTACCCCACTCCTTTCCTCCCACTACCCCCTTCCTTACCTCCCACTGCCCCATTCCTTTCCTCCCCCTATCCCATTCCTTTGCTCCCTCTACCCCATTCCTTTCCTCCCTCTTCCCCATTCCTTTCCTCCCTCTATTCCATTCCTTTCCTCCTACTACCCCATTCCTTTCCCCCCTCTACACCAGTCCTTTCCTCCCTCTCACCCACTCCTTTCCTCCCACTACCCCATTCCTTTCCTCCCACTATCCCATTACTTTCCTGACTCTACCCCATTCCTTTCCTCCCACTGCCCCATTCCTTTCCTCCCTCTACACCATTCCTTTCCCCCCACTACCCCATTCCTTTCCTCCCTCTACCCCATTCCTTTCCATCCACTACCCCATTCCTTTCCTCCCTCTACCCCATTCCTTTCCTCCCTCTATCCCATTCTTTTCCTGCCTCTACCCCATTCCTCTCCTCCCTCTATCCCACTTCTTTCCTCCCTCTATCCCATTCCTTTCCTACTTCTACCCCATTCCTTTCCTCCCTCTACCCCCACTCCTTTCCTCCCACTACCCCATGTCTTTTCGTCCCTCTACCCCATTCCTGTCCTCCCACAGCCTCAGTCCTTTCCACCCTCTATCCCATTCCTTTGCTCCCTCTACCCCGTTCCTTTCCTCCCTCTACCTCATTCCTTTCCTCCCACTCCCCCATTCCTTTCCTCCGTCTATCCCATTCCTTTCCTCGCTCTACCCCATCCCTTTCCACCCACTGCCCCATTCCTTTCCTCCCTCTATCCCATAGCTTTCCTCCCTGTACCCCATTCCTTTCCTATGTCTACCCCAATCCTTTCCTCCAACTACCGCATTCCTTTCCTCCCAATGCCCCATTCCTTTCCTCTAACTGCCCCACTGACTTCCTGCCTCTACCCCATTAATTTAACCCTACTACTCCATTCCGTTCCTCCCTCTACCCCACTCCTTTCCTCCCTCTACCTCATTCCTTTCCTCCCACTCCCCCATTCCTTTCCTCCCTCTATCCCATTCCTTTCCTCCCTCTACCCCACTCCTTTCCTCCCTCTACCCCACTCCTTTCCTTCTACTACCCCATTCCTTTCCTCCCTCTATCCCATTCCTTTCCTACCTCTACCCTATTATTTTCCTCCCTCTGCCGCACTCCTTTCGTCCCACTACCCCATTCTTTTCGTCCCTCTACCCCATTCCTGTCATCCCACTGCCTCATTTCTTTCCACCCTCTATCCCATTCCTTTGCTCCCGCTACCCCATTCCTTTCCTCCCGCAACCCCATTCCTTTCCTCCTTCGACCCCGTTCCTTTCCTCCCTCTACCCCATTCCTTTCCTCCCACTCCCCCATTCCTTTCCTCCCTCTATCCCATTCCTTTCCTTGCTCTACCCCATCCCTTTCCTCCCACTGCCCCATTCCTTTCCTCCCTCTATCCCATAGCTTTCCTCCCTTTACCCCATTCCTTTCCTACGTCTACCCCAATCCTTTCCTCCAACTACCGCATTCCTTTCCTCCCACTGCCCCATTCCTTTCCTCCAACTGCCCCACTGACTTCCTGCCTGTACCCCATTAATTTAACCCTACTACCCCATTCCGTTCCTCCCTCTACCCCACTCCTTTCCTCCCTCTACCCCACTCCTTTCCTTCCACTACCCCATTCCTTTCCTCCCTCTACCCCATTCCTTTAAGCCACTACTGCATTCCTTTCCTCCCTCTACTCCACTCCTTTCCTCCCTCTACCCAACTCGTTTACTCCCACTACCCCATTCCTTTTCTCCCTCTACCCCACTCCTTTCTTCCCTCTATCCCATTCCTCTCCTCCCTCTATCCCATTCCTTTCCTCCCTCTACCGCACTCCTTTCCTCCCACTACCCCATTCCTTTCATCCCACTGCCCCATTCCTTTCCGCCAACTGCCCCATCCTTTACCTCCAACTACCCCACTCCTTCCCTCCCACTGCCCCATTCCTTTCCTCCCTCTATCCCATTCCTTTCCTCCCTCTACCCCAGACCTTTCCTCCCACTACCCCATTCCTTTCCTCCCTCAACCCCAGTCCTTTCTTCCGTCTACATCATTCCTTTCCGCCCACTGCCCCATTACTTTCCTCTCTCTATCCCATTCCTTTCCCTCCCTCTACGCCATTCCTTACCTCCCACTACCCCATTCCTTTCCTCATTCTACCCCATTCCTTTCCTCCATGTACCCTATTCCTTTCCTCCCACTACCCCATTCCTTTCATCCCACTGCCCCATTCCTTTCCGCCAACTGCCCCATCCTTTACCTCCAACTACCCCACTCCTTTCCTCCCACTGCCCCATTCCTTTCCTCCCTCTACCCCATTCCTTTCTTCGCTCTATCACATTCCTTTCCACCCTGTACCCCATTCCTTTCCTCCCACCGCCCCATTCCTTTCCTCCCTCTACGCCATTCCTTTCCTCCCTCTGCCCCATTCCTTTCCACCCTGTACCCCATTCCTTTCCTCCCACCGCCCCATTCCTTTCCTCCCTCTACGCCATTCCTTTCCTCCCTCTGCCCCACTCCTTTCCTCCTACTACCCCATTCCTTTCCTCCAACTACCCTGATTTCCTCTCTCTACCCCATCCTTTACCCCCAACTACCATATTCCTTTCCTCTCTCTACGTCACTCCTTTCCTCCCTCTACCCCACCCCTTTCCTCTTTCTGCCCAACTCTTTCCTCCCATGACCCCATTTCTTTCCTCCCTCTACCCCATTCCTTTCCTCCCTCTCACCCACTCCTTTCCTCCCACTACCCCATTCCTTTCCTTCCACTATCCCATTCCTTTCCTGACTCTACCCCATTCCTTTCCTCCCACTGCCCCATTCCTTTCCTCCCTCTACACCATTCCTTTCCTCCCTCTACCTCATTCCTTTCCTCCCACTACCCCATTCATTTCCTCCCTCTACCCCACTCCTTTCCCTCCCACTACCCCATTCCTTACCTCCCACTGCCCCATTCCTTTCCTCCCTCTATCCCATTCCTTTCCTCCCTCTACCCCACTCCTTTCCTCCCTCTATCCCATTCCTTTCCTGCATCTACCCCATTCCTCTCCTCCCTCTACCCCACTCCTCTCCTCCCTCTATCCCATTCCTTTCCTACCTCTACCCCCATTCCTTTCCTCCCTCTGCCCCACTCCTTTCCTCCCACTACCCCATTCTTTTCGTCCCTCTACCCCATTCCTGTCCTCCCACTGCCTCATTCCTTTCCACCCTCTATCCCATTCCTTTGCTCCCGCTACCCCATTCCTTTCCTCCCGCAACCCCATTCCTTTCCTCCCTCGACCCCGTTCCTTTCCTCCCTCTACCCCATTCCTTTCCTCCCACTCCCCCCATTCCTTTTCTCCCTCTATCCCATTCCTTTCCTCGCTCTACCCCATCCCTTTCCTCCCACTGCCCCCATTCCTTTCCTCCCTCTATCCCGTAGCTTTCCTCCCTGTACCCCATTCCTTTCCTACGTCTACCCCAATCCTTTCCTCCAACTACCGCATTCCTTTCCTCCCACTACTCCATTCCTGTGCTCCCACTGCACCATTCTTTTTCTCCCTCTACCCCAGACCTTTCCTCCCACTACCCCATTCCTTTCCTCCCTCTACCCCAGTCCTTTCCAGCCTCTACACCATTCCTTTCCGCCCACTGCCCCATTACTTTCCTCTCTCTATCCCATTCCTTTCCTCCCTCTACGCCATTCCTTACCTCCCACTGCCCCATTCCTTTCTGCCAACTGCCCCACTCCTTTCCTCCTATTACCCCATTCATTTCCTCCCTCTACCCCAGTCTTTTCCTCCGTCTACCCCATTCCTTTCCTCCACTGCCCCATTCCTTTCCTCCCTCTACCCCATTCCTTTCCTCCCTCTACACCATTCCTTTCTTCCTTCTGCCCCATTCCTTTCCTCCCATTGCCCAATCCTTTACCTCCAACTACCACACTCCTTTTCTACCACTGCCCCATTCCTTTCCTCCCTCTACCCCATTCCTTTCCTCCCACTGCCACATTCCTTTCCTCCCTCTATCCCATTGCTTTCCTCCCTCTACCCCATTCCTTTCTTCCCTCTATCACATTCCTTTCCACCCTGTACCCCATTCCTTTCCTCCCTCTACGCCATTCTTTTCCTCCCTCTGCACCATTCCTTTCCACCCTGTGCCCCATTCCTTTCCTCCCACCGCCCCATTCCTTTCCTCCCTCTACACCACCCCTTTCCTCTTTCTGCCCAATTTTTTCCTCCCATGACCCCATTTATTTCCTCCCTCTACCCCATTCCTTTCCTCCCTCTATCCGATTCCTTTCCTCCCTCTATCCCATTCCTTTCCTCCCTCTCACCCACTCCTTTCCTCCCACTACCCCATTCCTTTCCT
This sequence comes from Mobula birostris, assembly GCF_030028105.1. NCBI lineage: Eukaryota > Metazoa > Chordata > Chondrichthyes > Myliobatiformes > Myliobatidae > Mobula > Mobula birostris. The sequence goes on from NW_027275413.1 coordinate 56,340, forward strand.
CCCACTATCCCATTACTTTCCTGACTCTACCCCATTCCTTTCCTCCCACTGCCCCATTCCTTTCCTCCCTCTACACCATTCCTTTCCCCCCACTACCCCATTCCTTTCCTCCCTCTACCCCATTCCTTTCCATCCACTACCCCATTCCTTTCCTCCCTCTACCCCCATTCCTTTCCTCCCTCTATCCCATTCTTTTCCTGCCTCTACCCCATTCCTTTCCTACTTCTACCCCCATTCCTTTCCTCCCTCTACCCCACTCCTTTCCTCCCACTACCCCATTCTTTTCGTCCCTCTACACCATTCCTGTCCTCCCACAGCCTCAGTCCTTTCCACCCTCTATCCCATTCCTTTGCTCCCTCTACCCCGTTCCTTTCCTCCCTCTACCTCATTCCTTTCCTCCCACTCCCCCATTCCTTTCCTCCCTCTATCCCATTCCTTTCCTCGCTCTACCCCATCCCTTTCCACCCACTGCCCCATTCCTTTCCTCCCTCTATCCCATAGCTTTCCTCCCTGTACCCCATTCCTTTCCTATGTCTACCCCAATCCTTTCCTCCAACTACCGCATTCCTTTCCTCCCAATGCCCCATTCCTTTCCTCTAACTGCCCCACTGACTTCCTGCCTCTACCCCATTAATTTAACCCTACTACTCCATTCCGTTCCTCCCTCTACCCCACTCCTTTCCTCCCTCTACCTCATTCCTTTCCTCCCACTCCCCCATTCCTTTCCTCCCTCTATCCCATTCCTTTCCTCCCTCTACCCCACTCCTTTCCTCCCTCTACCCCACTCCTTTCCTTCTACTACCCCATTCCTTTCCTCCCTCTATCCCATTCCTTTCCTACCTCTACCCTATTATTTTCCTCCCTCTGCCGCACTCCTTTCGTCCCACTACCCCATTCTTTTCGTCCCTCTACCCCCATTCCTGTCATCCCACTGCCTCATTCCTTTCCACCCTCTATCCCATTCCTTTGCTCCCGCTACCCCCATTCCTTTCCTCCCGCAACCCCATTCCTTTCCTCCTTCGACCCCGTTCCTTTCCTCCCTCTACCCCATTCCTTTCCTCCCACTCCCCCATTCCTTTCCTCCCTCTATCCCATTCCTTTCCTTGCTCTACCCCATCCCTTTCCTCCCACTGCCCCATTCCTTTCCTCCCTCTATCCCATAGCTTTCCTCCCTTTACCCCATTCCTTTCCTACGTCTACCCCAATCCTTTCCTCCAACTACCGCATTCCTTTCCTCCCACTGCCCCATTCCTTTCCTCCAACTGCCCCACTGACTTCCTGCCTGTACCCCATTAATTTAACCCTACTACCCCATTCCGTTCCTCCCTCTACCCCACTCCTTTCCTCCCTCTACCCCACTCCATTCCTTCCACTACCCCATTCCTTTCCTCCCTCTACCCCATTCCTTTAAGCCACTACTGCATTCCTTTCCTCCCTCTACTCCACTCCTTTCCTCCCTCTACCCAACTCGTTTACTCTCACTACCCCATTCCTTTTCTCCCTCTACCCCACTCCTTTCTTCCCTCTATCCCATTCCTCTCCTCCCTCTATCCCATTCCTTTCCTCCCTCTACCGCACTCCTTTCCTCCCACTACCCCATTCCTTTCATCCCACTGCCCCATTCCTTTCCGCCAACTGCCCCATCCTTTACCTCCAACTACCCCACTCCTTCCCTCCCACTGCCCCATTCCTTTCCCTCCCTCTACCCCATTCCTTTCCTCCCACTGCCACATTCCTTTCTTCCCTCTATCCCATTGCTTTCCTCCCTCTACCCCATTCCTTTCTTCCCTCTATCACATTCCTTTCCACCCTGTACCCCATTCCTTTCCTCCCTCTACGCCATTCCTTTCCTCCCTCTGCCCCATTCCTTTCCACCCTGTGCCCCATTCCTTTCCTCCCACCGCCCCATTCCTTTCCTCCCTCTTCACCATTCCTTTCCTCCCTCTGCCCCATTCCTTTCCTCCAACTACCCTGATTTCCTCTCTCTACCCCATTCCTTTACCCCCACTACCCTATTCCATTCCTCTCTCTACCTCACTCCTTTCCTCCCTCTACCCCACCCCTTTCCTCTTTCTGCCCAATTCTTTCCTCCCATGACCCCATTTATTTCCACCCTCTACCCCATTCCTTTCCTCCCTCTATCCGATTCCTTTCCTCCCTCGATCCCATTACTTTCCTGACTCTACCCCCATTCCTTTCCTCCCACTGCCCCATTCCTTTCCTCACTCTACCCCATTCCTTTCCTCCATGTACCCTATTCCTTTCCTCCCACTACACCATTCCTTTCCTCCCACTGCCCCATTCCTTTCCGCCAACTGCCCCACTCCTTTCCTCCTATAACCCCATTCATTTCCTCCCTCTACCCCATTCCTTTCCTCCCTCTACCGCACTCCTTTCCTCCCACTACCCCATTCCTTTCATCCCACTGCCCCATTCCTTTCCGCCAACTGCCCCATCCTTTACCTCCAACTACCCCACTCCTTCCCTCCCACTGCCCCATTCCTTTCCTCCCTCTACCCCATTCCTTTCCTCCCACTGCCACATTCCTTTCTTCCCTCTATCCCATTGCTTTCCTCCCTCTACCCCATTCCTTTCTTCCCTCTATCACATTCCTTTCCACCCTGTACCCCATTCCTTTCCTCCCTCTACGCCATTCCTTTCCTCCCTCTGCCCCATTCCTTTCCACCCTGTGCCCCATTCCTTTCCTCCCACCGCCCCCATTCCTTTCCTCCCTCTTCACCATTCCTTTCCTCCCTCTGCCCCATTCCTTTCCTCCAACTACCCTGATTTCCTCTCTCTACCCCATTCCTTTACCCCCACTACCCTATTCCATTCCTCTCTCTACCTCACTCCTTTCCTCCCTCTACCCCACCCCTTTCCTCTTTCTGCCCAATTCTTTCCTCCCATGACCCCATTTATTTCCACCCTCTACCCCATTCCTTTCCTCCCTCTATCCGATTCCTTTCCTCCCTCGATCCCATTACTTTCCTGACTCTACCCCATTCCTTTCCTCCCACTGCCCCATTCCTTTCCTCACTCTACCCCATTCCTTTCCTCCATGTACCCTATTCCTTTCCTCCCACTACACCATTCCTTTCCTCCCACTGCCCCATTCCTTTCCGCCAACTGCCCCACTCCTTTCCTCCTATAACCCCATTCATTTCCTCCC